>NC_141537.1:12885000-13186250 GCF_021556685.1 Rattus norvegicus | reverse complement strand
CTGGTACCTGAGAAAGTCCTTTTCCATGCCCGTGAGTTCAAAGTTCTTTCCTACTTTTCCATCAGGTTCAGTGCACCTGGTTCTGTGGTGAGGTCTTGGTCTATTTGGAGTTGAGGTTTTTTTCAGGGTGATAAGTATGGATCTTATTGGATTCTTCTGCCTGCAGACATTCAGTTTGACCAGGACCATTTCTTGAAGACACTGTCTTTTTCCAGTGTGTATTTCTGGCTTCTTATAGATAAAGAAACCAGGTATCCATGTATGTTGATATATATCTGGGTTTTCAATTCGATTCCACTTATCAGGCTGTCTGTTTCTGTTCCAATACCATGTGTTTTGTCTGTTTTGTTTTTTTACCATAACTCCGTACTACAACCTATCATTGGGGATGGTGATACTTTTATTGTTCAGGATTGTCTTACTATTCTGGGCTTTTTGTTTTGTGTGTGTGTTTACTTCTGTAGCTGAAAATTGTCCTTTTAAGATCTATAAAGAATTGTGCTGGAATTCTGATAATGATTACATTCAGTCTGTAGATTGTTCTTGGTAGGGTGACCATTATTAATCCCATTGATCCATGAGATCTCTCCATTTGATATATTCTTCAATTTCTTTTTTTAGTGTTTTAAAACTTTTATCATATAAGTGAAATATATGTGAAACATGCTTGGTTAGAGGTAACCCAATATGTTTTGCATTATCTGAAGTAATTGTGACATGTGTTTCCCTAATTTGTCATTCGTTACTGATTATGGACTTGTGTGAGTTAGCTTTTTACCAGCCCCTTTGCTGTAGGAATTTTTCAGGTGGACTGTTTAGGGTCACTTACATATAGTAGCATATCATCTGCATATAAAGATACTTCGGTTTCTTCCTTTCCAGTTTGTAACCCTGTGATCTTCAGCTGCCTTATCACTCTAGCTAAGACTTTAAGTACTGTATTGAATAGATATGGTGAGGGTGGACAACCTTGTCTCATTCCTGAATTTAGTGGAATCATCTCAGTTTCTCTTCTTAAGTTGATTTTGGCTATGAAGTGTTGCTGTAAACTGCTTTTATAATGTTACGGTGTGTCCCTTGTATCCCTAACCTCCATAGGATTTTTTTAAAAAAAACATTATTTTATTTATTTACAATACAGTTGTTGCCCCACAGTCCCCTTCCCCAGTTCCTCATCTCATTCCTCTTCCCCTTTGCCTCCAAGTGGGTGCTTTCTCCCCAACCACACCTCTTCCTTTGCTAAGGCCTCAAATCTCTCAAGGATTAAGCACATCTTCTCCACTGAGGCCTGATCAAGCATTGACTTTTATAATGAGGGGTGTTGGATTTTATAAAAGGTCTTTTCTGTATCTTTTAAGGCTTATGTTCTAGTTATCCTTATCTCCTAACATATTATCCCATGCTTTTCTCTTCAGTGCTGAAACAGGAAGCAATCATTTAAAGTGACTGAGTTTATATTTTATAAGCACAGAAATAGGGCCAGGTGCAGGGATTGTATAAATCTAGGTTGTCTCTGCCCTATATAGTCCAACAAGGGCCAGTCTAAGGTTAGCATGGAAATCTGGATTGACTAGCAGACCTTGGACAAGGTCAGCCTGACAAATTAGTCTCCCAGGGAATTAAAAACAATTCCTGAAGAAGAATTTGCCTTTCCTGGGCCTTGCTCAACGAGAATCTGTTTAAGGCAAACTAAACTAATTGCCAGCATTCGGAGTTTCCCTTCTCTGTACTTATGGTACTTTCTCGAACATTCCCTCTATTCCATTAGATCCATAAAGAACTTTCTTAAAAATAAAGATGCATCTGAGAAAAAATTATCCCAAGCTGGCTCTGAAGAAGAAAACCATCTTAGAGGTGGGACAGTTTAACAGACGCACTTGGTGATGGACTTCTCTGTGGATGCACTGAGTAACTGTCCCAGTGCAATTGTCTAATAAAGCAGAGAGCCCCAAACCATTTGAGTGGAAGCTGCAAAGTTTCATGACTGCTTAGGCCCATCATTTCACAGTTTGCCTTGTTCTGGTGCATAGCATGCTTTTCTTAGGAATGTGCTGGTTAACCACAGGATTCTAAACTTTGACTTTCCACCACTTAGAGGTCTGCAACACAGACCGCATAATTGTATCTTTTTTAAACCATAAGTTTCTCAGCTATAAAATGGGAATATTATAGAGCCTATCTCATAAAATTGTTTTATGAAGATTCATTGAGATAATTCATGTGAGTCCACAATAAATGTTAGCTATTACTTTAAAATTCTATGTCAGATGAAAGCAATGGGAAGTAAGAATCCAGAGGGTAGATACAGTATTCATGGATATAAACTGAAACTTTAAACAAGCCAGCAAGCAAGCAAAATAACCACCTTTACAGGATTCAAATCAGACTTGAATCTGCTGTTTGAAAGATGTTGCCACGTTTTAGTAAAAGTTAATGCAAATAGTGGGTCATTTATGTAGATGCTGCTTAGTATATTTGTGTTCAGAAGTAAAGAAGAATTCTGACAGATATTCAGTAAAGCAAGAGCTCATGCAAAGCTTCAGACAAGGACAGGATTATGTTAGCCTTATTTCTACTCCCTGGGATGGGAGCCATGAGAGAAGGACCCTTTAATGACGTGAAACTTTTAAGCCCCAACTGCCTGAGTGGATCAGAAAGACATCGTCAGATCTGGAAGGCCTTAGATAACATGGTATTGACAAACAAGCTAAAAATTGACTTCTAGGCCTTCTGCAGGTAAAACAAATGAATAAAAGCAAGAGAAGGAATAGAGACTTCATAGTACAGAATTATTATTATAAGATTGAAATCAGCTCTGTACACTTAATACTTAAATGTTGAAAATTTGTTTACCAGGTACAGTAGAGCTATACTAGTCATTCTTACAAAACAAAATAAATGCTAGTTTGCTATTTAGAAAGTTGATTCAAAAATATTGTATTTTAAAATGTCAACTAGAGGAGAAGCAGGGGAAAGAACATATACGTTAATTTTTTAATCAGAAGAACAGGAATTAGTAAGTATCATTTTGCTCTTATGATAACTAGTATCATAGTTTCAATGTGTTTTTAAGCAGTGAAGTACTTAGAAGGAGGATCTGTTAAGGCCAACATAAAATATTAAGGCCTAAGTGACTGTTACTTGGATAGCCTGCCTTTATAAGGAAACTTTCCCATATGTTTCTGCTGCTAGTCTAAAGACAAGATTGATTACATATTCTATTATGTTCTGTCCCTGGAAATCAACCATGATAGATGTCAATACAGAAAACTGAAGAATTACCCATAATAATCCTGGGTCAGAACCACCTACCAAACAGCACTTGCTGCGCTTGTGTGGTGTAAGCCGCCCCTAAGATAGAGTCCAGCAGAAGAGAGACGCCTGCACCAGTATAGGAAACTGGAAAAGACTGCCATTGTGAGTAGAGGGTCAGAACAGTTTAAGCTCCCAAGAGCTCCCTGGAAATCCTACTTGGCAGAATGAAGCATGTGCCTGGGTAACTGACATCCTGGTTGGCAAGTTCAAAGTGAATATTAGACAAGCCCCATCTTGGTAGACAAGTTAGGACATGAACATTAGACAAGGTGAGTCCCCTACCACAGTTGAATACCCCAAGCAATGGGAGCAGTATTAATGTACAGTAGAGATATGTTCCTAAGGAAATCCCCCAGCCTGAAATCCTGATTGGTGAAACAACTTGGCTGTGGATTTTGAGCTTAAAAACCCTGTAGGGTCTTAACTCAGTGTCATGGTTCAGTTCCTGAATCTGGACCATGGCCCTTGTTGACCAGTTGGTCCTGTGGTGTGTGCTCAATAAACTGTTCTTATTAATTCTCTGAGATTAATAATAAAGACATGGAATTAATAAAGACACAGAAACTGAGATCAGTGTCCATGTAGTTTGTGAGGCAATTCTTGGACCCCAACAATGTCCTTTATATTTGCATAGAAATAGCAAATACTATAAAATATAGTGGGCCATTTAAAAATCATATAAATTATATTTACATAAAAGTGATTTTTAAGTTATATTTCAATAAAGTTGGTTTTGAAATTTTATTTTCTATTTAAGTATGTCTGTTTTTCTCTCTCTGTCTCTGTCTGTCTCTCTCTCTTGGTCTGTGTGTGTGTGTGTGTGTGTGTGTGTGTGTGTGTGTGTGTGTGTGTGTGTAAGTGCCCATGGATGTCAGAAGGGGCTAAAGTTGTAAATATGTGTGAGCTACCCGGTTTGGTGCTGGGAACCGAACTTCTAGTTCTTTGGTAGAGCAATAAGTTGTCTTAACCCCTGAGCCATCTATCCATTCCCCTAAGGATGTTTTGGTTTGGTTTGGTATTTTATGAGTAGAGAAGCATGGGATGTGATTCATGTTACAAAAGATAGACTGGGAAGAAAAGATCAAGATGCTACACAGACTAGATACAGGTAGACAAGATGGCAGTGCCAGGACCAATGCACTCATGAACTCACAGCATGTGTGGTGAGCCCGTAACAGTGTCCTGGATGGTGGGAAGGAGTTCCCGATGATAAGATTAAAATCTGATTGCTTTCACCTTCGGTTCTTGCTTGATTCCCTGCCTTGACCACTTTCAATGGTATATTGTGACCTGTAAATGCAAGCAGAAACAAATCATTTCTTCACCCAAGTTGCTTTTGTTCAAAGTGTTTTAGCATAGCAACAGAATAAAACTCGAATATTCCACTGTTGGTTTTTGTTAGGTTTGCCACAGATAAGTACGAGTAGATATTGCACATTTCTCAGATCACTCATTCTCTGCCTTATGTCATAATGAGAAATTAAAAATATAACCGTAAGAACTAAAAAAAAAAAGATTAAAATCTAATGATCATTTGTGTGGGAGGTGGCGGGCTGTGAAAGGTACCCTGATTCCTGGTTAAGATAGGTCGAATCCCCGGGGACCCTAAAGGGACAGCAGGAGCATTCCTAGTCTTCCAGGAGATCAGGCCCCTCTCATGTAGCTACAGCCCCCCACAGTCCTCTGTAGAGAGATTTGAGACAGATTAGTCATGTAGGGCAACGCAGGGGACTGACTAGCTGGTGAGGGGTACAGGAGTTTCTGGCAGCAATTTCAGGAGAGCAGATGAGAACATGACCACGTGTCACATAGGCTCAAGACAGATCAGTCGTGTAGAAGCAGGACCACATCCCAAATCTGTAGATGAGGTCTTCCCAAACTCTCAGGCCAAACCAATAGGAAGTACCTGCTCCCAGGCCTCACCCATCCCCAAACTGTATTTAAGAATCCTGTTCAGAAGGATTAAAGGTGTGCAGGAATTCTTCTGAGAGCTCCTGTCATAGGAGCTGTAACACCGCCTCTAGGGGAAGAGATCTGCTCTCCTGAAAGCCCCTGTTCCCCTGCCAGCCAGTCAGTCCCCTGCTGGGTCAGCCCAGCCAGAAGCAAAGGGGCAACAGAGGAAATGGAGGCAGAGCAGCACCAGCAGTGGAGGTGGAGAAAACAGTCTCCCCTCCCTACCTGAATCCTCTCCCCTTCACAGGAACCCGCACACCTAGCTGGACCAGAGGTCTCTGTGGAAAACCTCCTACACAAAACCCCACAACTTTCCCTTCTGCACAAAGCCCCACACTTGTAATATTTCCTTATATGACTAAATTCACTTAGGACTATAAAAGCAAAGTGGGTGCTATTTCTTCACGTACTGACAAAATACAGACCAAGTTGTGTAACAATTCAGCGAGATGCTATATGTATGGGCAACCATTAAACAGTGCGTCTCAAAAAAATCTCCTACTATTACTGAGCACCGAGCAGTTTTTGCTTCATATCATCAAAGTTTTCTTTTTTCATATATATATATATATATATATGAATCTTTTATTGAGAAGCATACCCTTTACTATATAATAATCCCCCTGTATTCTGTTTTGGCTCCTCTCGACATTTGAATGGTAGATCTTCTGGCTACAGGACAGAGCCATTTCCTCAGAAGGGAGCATGGCAGTAAAGAAAGACAGTTACTTTGACAGGCTTGCTATTCAGAACATACAAACTCTTGTTCTGAGGCTTGGCCTCAAACTGTGGCTCACTAGTACACGTAAACATCGGGATTATGAAACATTTGTCACCGTGAAGTTTCTGAACATGCTGTAGTAATTTTTTAAAAAGCAAATGTGCCATGAACCAGGGCATCTCTGGTAGAGCTTGTCCATGTTGCGTCTTGGGAGTTCACAGACACTTTAATTGTGTACACCAGGCAACGAGTTACACTCTAGAATGTTGTCACACCACACAACTCCAGCAACTCTGCCTCGAATGGCTCTGCTCAGACTCGAGTCTGTTGTCTGTTGTGAGGTGCAGTGTTTTTACTCCATGTACACAGATTTCTGCTGTTATGGAAACATATGGTTTAATTATGGAAAACAGAGACTTTCAATATTTTCCTACTGTCATTCCTCTGTATGTAAATATCAAGTCAGTATATCTCTGAGTGCACTGTGCTAGAATACTGGATTTTTAAAATGACCCAGTTGGTGATTCAAATTCCATAAGAATTTGTTAAATGCATTTTGGCTTTGGATTAGAACAGAATTTCCAACCATTTCTGAAATAACCCTAGGCATACTTCTGCCATTTTCTAACGGCTACCTATCCAAAGTAATATTAGCACTCATGATGATAGAATCAAAGTACCAATCAGCTCTGGGAAATGTCGAAGGCGCTCTGCATCCTTTGGTAGCAAAAACTCAGCCAAGATTTATTTTATGTGGAAATAAACAAGCACATTCATCTCGTTGATCTTTAATAGTGAAAGATTATGTATATCACATGTATATACATATATATATACATGAAATGTACATATATCAGATAATTGTGTTAAAATAATTTCTTTATAATTTGGCTTAAATATTTGATTTTATAACTCTTTTATATACAAGGTAATGTGAAAAACGTCTTGAGCTTAGCCCTGTCCTGAAGGGCCATCTTCCCAGGAGGCTGACTCAGGACAGGAAGTGATAGGTACCTGAAAATCACCAAGTGCCTTCTTGCCAGGGGGAGTTTGGGGCCATGTGACACACACTGGTTCCTAATTGCCTACCCACAGCTTTTTCTTTCAGTTCAGTAAATCTCAAAGCACTTGGCAAATCAGGGAAATACTTGGCCTGGGCCGCCTGAGCACCAAATGCAGGGCAATATAAAAGCAAACTGTACTTTCCCTGATGTTTATGAAAGAAGAGTGTGAAACTCAATAGGAAGCTGGAGAGACATGGCACTCAGCCCCCCTTTCCTCTCTTCCCGCCCCCTTCCTCCCTCCCCTTTTTTCCCTCTTTCTCCTCAGGTCGTTATTGAATATTCCTATGTATCAGGCACTATCCTGCTCTAGATACGAAGCTGTGAGTGGATCAGATTCAAGTACTTACTTTCCTGGACAATAATATCTAATGGCAAATTAGATAATTTTCATTATTTGCCTGACTAACCTTGGATGATCTGTTTGCACTGCACGTAAAACGTGCACAGTGTCATGGCTAATGAAAGTTGATTTTTGAATTTTTGAAAACACAAATCAACCAATTTATTTCATCAAAAGTCTCATTTGGGGGTGGAAAACTGTAAGGCATGGACACGGATGCATAGAGACGATGAGAGATGTTAATCCGATTTGAAACTGTCAAATGTGAGCATGGAAATAATGGAGGGCCACCATCTGAAACAGCTGCGGTAAAAAGTTGAGCAAAGGTCAGGAGTTTTGTTCCAAGTCCCTCTGATCAGTGTTCAGAGAAGGTAGCCATGTTACATTCATTTTCTACCTACAGTATTTTCAGGTTGCAATGATTGGTCTGGATGTACAGCTTTGCCTTAGGTGAAGGCAAAGCTTTGCCTTGCTGTGAAGAATCACCATGACCAAGGCAACTCTTATAAGGACAACATTTAGTTAAGGCTGGCTTACAATTTCAGAGGTTCAGTCCTTTATCAACATGGCGGGAAGCCTGGCAGCATCCAGGCAGACATGGTGCTGGAAAAAGGAACTGAGAATTCTACATCTTGATCTAACTGCATCCAAGAGAAGACTGACTGTCTCCCAGACAACTAGGAGGAGGGCCTCAAAGCCCACCCCCACAGTGACGCACTTTCTCTAACAAGGCCACACCTCCTAATAATGCAATTCTTCGGGCCAAGCATAGTCAAAGCACCACACTGTCATTAGTTGGGAGTTCCCTTTCACAAATGAAAACACAGAGGCAGTGCTAGTGCAGAGTCGGGCTTTAGATGAAGATATTGCAATTCTAAAGACCATGCTCCTGACCACTATCCCATCGATGACTGTCTTAATGTCAATGACATTGATACTTTATGGGGATTTTACATAATATACATGAGAATTCCTAGTAGTCATTTAATAGCTGCACCCTCTTCACCCATCTTTATCTTGTGAACCATGCACATTTGAGTGTCTATTTTTAGAGACTTCTACGCAACACTTCGACTCTGATGTGGTGACTTCCAAGTGATATAGGTACAGACTATAAGCAATGTCGTGGGCCGGGAAGGTTAGCAGTGTCCTGTACAAATTAATGACTTCCCATTGTCCTTAAATGTTAGCCTAGTCTTGTTAATCACCATTAAACTTAATGTTTAGCAAGATACATGCATACCAATCGGCTCCTCTAGATTTATTTCTTGTAGCAAGATATTCCTATGAGCCTGCATTTCACCACGGTCGGACTACCGATTTTTGCTCAGCAATGTTAGCATTGCCTTAGCATTTGCTGCCTGAACGCACAGCAGTGGCTTCTCTATCTGAGGGTTGCTGTGAAGGAAATAATGGTCTTTTCTGCTAAGAAGCCACATTTTAAATTTACTTTATTTCTAGATAGTGACGGCTTACTTTGCTTTTTTTTGTTCCCCGATGCTTTTTAAAAATGGTGTTTGTTCGTTGGTTAAAAGGGCAGCCTCTGAGGACCCAACCTGTGTTGGTGCCACCTTAGCGGAAGAAAGCTCAGCATATCCACTTGAATTGATTTGACCGAGAGAGCGCAAGTTTGAAGCCTGTACCTCTGTCTCCAACAGTCCATCTGTCTGTAGCTTGTGGCTTGTGGCCTATCTAAAGTCTGTAAGGGGGTGTGGCTGACCTGTTCTGACTACCCAAGTGTTGTCCCTAAAAAAGAGCTTTCTCTCTATTCATTGGTCAGTACAGGAATCATGGCATGGGAAATAAATGAGGGAGACTTTACAGAAATTTTAATGGAGTTTTACACTCAATTTAACTTACTGACCACAAAACACTCAGAAAACTAAATGCACCCTTTTCCAGCCATACTCATACAGTGTTTCCAACACTTACAGTGAGTATTTGTAGTAGACGTTACCTTTGACCTGTTTGCTGCTTTCTGGAAATGGCTGCCATGCATGCACGCAAACACATGTGCATTGCTCTCTGGTTCAGAGGCATGAAATAACGCACACTATGCCATAGTACAGCTATGCCATAGCTTAGGCTGTGCTTGCTAACTATATGGAAAATCCAGGGCGAATATAGTTGGTTACATTATTCTCTTAAAGGCAGGTTAAACAGGCAGCCTGAGCACAAGGCAGGATATCAGGTTAACTCTTAAATGACCCCCACACGTGGTTGAGTTCCCATCCCTTTGAACGTGAAAGATATTTTCATACAAATGCATTACCACACACTTGACATCCAAAAGGAAGATAACAGAGGTTTCTTGTCCTCTTTGAAACAGAAGGTGAGAAAGGGTACAAATTAATGGGAGAACTGTGAGTCCCTCTTCTCCCTTTCTTGGTCTCGTCGACAGGGAAAAGAGGGTCATACGAACACTCATTAAAGGTTACTTTTGATTCTTGGTGGTCAGTGGAGCTTGCTTCTTTACACACCTCGTGGAAATATTTCAGGGCTTCTCATCAGCTCTCTGACCTCTAGCAACAGCATTATTTCAGAGGAGTGAAGTGTCTTGTGAAATCGGGAAGCTCGGTGCGCCTGTGTATTGGCTACTTAACTTTTGTCCATTTTGCCAGCAACCTGCCCAGGTGGAAGAGAGGGAAATAGGAAAAAACATTGAATGATTGGAGCAGAGTGGTCAGGAGAATGAGTTAAGTAGAGTACAGTGGTACGATGATGCTGACTGGGGAAATGAAAGGGCAACACCCTAGGATCACTGAAGGTGGATGGGAGGAAAAACGCTGTGAGTGGGCGTGTCGGAAATTATTAGTAACTCCAGGAACTGAGGAAGACGGAACAAAAGATTCCAGAATTAAAGGGAGCTAGAAGACTGTTCTCTGGGAAAAGGAAAAAGAGGAGAATCTGGAGTATTTTTATGTTATCTGAATTGAAAATGTCACATAGCTTGTTTAACGTAAATAGAATAAATATAAAAGTTAGCAATAGAGGTAAAATGTGGCCACAAAACTGAGTTGACTCAGAAAAAGCATCTAGCTGTAAAGTTGATTTGAGGGACTTGAAGTCAAAGCTTTTAAAATACATCCATCAAAGGGTGCTGTCCAGGACCAGCCTGTCTAAATAAAGTCCTCCACAAGGAGAACACTATCAAGGGCCCCAAACCTCACAGAATGGAGACAGCACTGGCATCAGAGAAAAGGAGAAACTTAAGACATTCAAGTTCAGTCATGTTTTATAATGAGGGATCTTACACATTCTCTAATCCAAAGAAGTTGGACCTCTGGTTTTGACCTCGTGGTTTTCACTTTCAAAGCTGGAGAAGGACATTCGGGCACCTGGAACCTCTGGGCAGACAGGTGTTGCTCACTTTACAATGTTCACATCTCTGAGAGGGAGACACAGGCCTGTGCCTTTTGAAGGACCACTGTTGGAATACCTGTTCCCTTCCCATCTTTCTTAGCATCAAAGAAACTATGTCTTCTCAGGTTGAACTACTCCTTTTTAATGTCAAACATCACCCCTCCCCCACTCCACCTGAGAGACTGTACCAGCCTAGCTTCTCCTGAGACTCTCTCTTCTAAACAAAGACTGAGGAGACATAAGAAGAAAGAATAAAGAATATTCCCTCTTTCTCCTCCACACTCTCTTGTCAGGTAAGAGCCTCAGATATTAAATGGTAAGATAAGTTTCCCATTGTTTCCAGTCTCCTGTAAGAGAAGGAGAAATTAAAGTCTTAATGGATAATTGGGCCTTGCTGTCTCAATGCTACCAGGATTTTATAACAATTTTTGTTGTTTTGCTTCTGTGTTTCACCTAGAAAATTCTTAAAAGTGTCTTACCAGATTTCCTACATCAGGAAAGTACAGTAGACATGCTGGCACAATGGCTGTGGCCCTCATAGCGTTTATCATTCTTGTCATGAATTACTAAGTTCATATTCTGATCCATATGGTCTGGGTTAATGAGAATGTGTCTCAGAGATGTGGCCCCACTTAGGCTGTGACAGATGAATTTTAGCTGAGTCTGCAAAGCTGAAGGCCAGACTTGGCACCAGAGTAGAATCAGAGATAATGATTGTCTCTCTAGAAGGCATCTTGGTAGGCGGCCAACCTACCCCTCTGTGGCATCTGAGCTCCTTGAGAACATGGATAATCATTCGTTCATTCGTTCATTCGTTCAGTGGAGATTATCTCACACAATGCTATGATACAATTATATTATGAGGCCACATGGGTCTCTGCAGCAGATGAATAAATGCATTGTCGCAATCTGTTCATTAATATATAAGTACACTTTTAAACTCTGATAAAAGGAAGCATTTCCAGAATGGTTAGTGAGGACAGCCCCAAACTACTCCAGAAAAGTAAGAACACTTGCAGAAGTTATGAAAATAAACTTTTTAAAGCCTTATTTAAAAATATAAAATCTGAGAAATATCAGTGACCTTTGTGACATTTTTACTTGTCCTTCCATTTCTGTGTGTATGTGTGTGTGTGTGTGTGTGTGTGAGAGAGAGAGAGAGAGAGAGAGAGAGAGAGAGAGAGAGAGAAAGAGAGAGAGAGAGAGAGAGAGAGAGAGAGAGAGAGAGAGAGAGGTCTGTACGGTAACACTATCATTAGCAGACTCACTACTGTGAAAACAGCAGCATAACAGCTGCTGGCGTGAACTGGTTTTGAACTCTCCAGAAAAGTCCCTCCTCAGAGCATTCCCATTACTTGATGTGCCTCATAGTTCTCTAGAGAAGTCCCAATTCACAGGACATTGTTATTAATTAACCATACTTGGCACCCATTCTAGGATGCTGACTATATCTAGCAAATTTTTGAAAATAATAATTGGCAATTATTTAATATCTCAGGAATTGACTGAAACTTAGAGCAAGAAATATAGAGTAAGTAGTCACAGAGGTTTGGAAAAGCTCATCTATATTCCTGGCAACCTACAAAGTCATGTGCATGGGCTTGGCCCTGTTCATGCTCAGAGAATACCGGAGATATCCTACTCCCTTACCTCAGGATGCCCTCAACTCTCCTCTAAGCAGGACACAAAGGCACTGAGATGGAGCTGGAAACAGCTGGAGCTTTGCGTGTGCTCTCTCACACATGCAGACTGAAGCATTGCCTATGCTCTCTCACACATGTAGAGCCCTCTGCAAAGCAAGGGCGAGTCAGCACTAGGGGCAAGTGTGCATGGTTTGTTCAGCCATTAACAGACACTAGGATATCTGAAGAGAATCTCCTCAGCTGCACACAACCTAGATTTTAGTTTTCTCAGGATTATTCCAGGAATGTCTCTAAACAAACACGAACAACAGGAACAAAACAAACAAGTAGACCAGAAAGATAGGAACGGGAAGTGTCTGATTCACAGAGTTATCCCATTAGATCCCCTAAATTTTCAGTCTGACAGGAAAGTTAAAGGAAGCACAAAGAACCAGGCCACTATATTTCATATAAGCCTGACTCTGAAGGAGCTGTGATGCTGGATTAACCACACAAAGGATTTAAATTGGCTGCCACGAATACATCTAAAGAACCAAGGTTCCGTGTCTACAGAAGCAAATGAAAATAAGAAACGATGACATAAAAATAAAGAATGCCAATAAATTAACATAATAGACTACAAAACAGATGACTAAAAATTCAGGAGTTGGAAAAATTGAAAACGGAAATGAAAATTTTACCAGAGAGACTTAAAAGTAGAGTTGAGCTGGCAGCAGGGAAGACTGGTAACACTGAAGAAGGCTGAGGCCTGGCTCTGTAGTCTGCAAAACAGAAAGGAGAACAGAATAAGATAAGCAGTACCTTCGAGGCCTCCAGGGATCTCACAATATGCAGGATGAGGCCGGAGGATGAGAGAGGGGAGCCAGGACAGAAAGAGACAGAGGCGTATTTGAAAAACACAGACTGCCTGAGATGGACTCTACAAATTTCCTCTCCCCACTGTTGGACATTCTATCTCTTTGAGTCCTGAGAGTCTCTCACCTCCCAGGTCTAGGGTGCATTCTAGAGGGTGCCCCCACCTCCTACCTCCCGAGGTTGCCTGTTTCCATTCGTTCCGCTGGCCCTCAGGGCTCCAGTCCCTTTTCCCACCCAATACCTGATTGTGTTCCTTTTTTCCCCTCCCTGTCCCCTTACAACCCAGGTCCTTCTCTCCCTCTGCCCCCCCCCCACAATTGCTTTCTTCTCCCTCCCAAATGGGATTGAGACATCCTCACTTGGACCCTTCAGCTTGTTAACCTTCTTGAGTTCTGTGCATTGTATCCTGGGTATTCTGTGCATTTTGGCTAATCTCCACTTATTAGTGAGTACATACCATGCATGCCCTCTTGGGTCTGAGTTACCTCACTCAGGATGATATTTTCTAGTTTTATCCATTTGCCTGCAAAACTCATGATGTCCTCGTTCTTAAAAGCTGAGTAGTATTCCATTGTGTAAATGAACCACATTTTCTGTATCCATTCTTTTATTGTGGGACATCTGGGCCCAGCTCCGCTACCATAAATAAGGCTGCTATTTACACAGTTGAACACATGCCTCTACAAGTTCCCTCTGCCCACTTCGAATCATGGGGCATCTTTTGGGTATATGCCCAAAAGTGGTATAGCTGGGTCTTTCCAGTTTTCTGAGGAATGTCCAGATTGATTTCCAGAGTGGTTGTACCAGTTTGCAATCCCACCAGCAATCGAGGAGTGTCTCTCTTTCTCCATGTCCTTGCTAACATGTGCAGTCATCTAAGTTTTTTTTTATCTTAGCCATTCTGATTGGAATCTCAGGGTCATTTTGATTTGCATTTCCCTGATCACTAAGGACTTTGAACATTTCTTTAAGTGCTTCTCTGCCATTCGAGATTCCTCTGTTGTGAATTCTCTGTTTAGTTCTCTACCCCATTTTTGATTGGATTCTTTCCTTTTCTTTTCTTTTTTTCTTCCTTCCTTCCTTTCTTTCTTTTTATTTTTTGGAGGTTAGCTTCTTGAATTCTTTATATATTTTGGATATTAGCTCTCTATTGGATGCGGGGCTAGTGAAGATTTTTTTCCCCAATCTGTCCTATTTACTATTTACTATTTACTATTTACTATTTACTATTTACTATTTACTATGTCCTTTGGGGCATCAAGGGAAGAGATAGGGCTGCCATCCCACAGTCAAAACCTGTGACCCAGAATTGTTCCTGTCTAAAAGAACTGCACGAACAAAACTGGAGAAGAGACTGAGGGAAAGGAGGTTCAGTAACAGGCCCAAATTGGGATCCAGCTCAAGGGAAGGCTCCAAGGCCTGACACTATTTCTGATGCTATGGTGCGCTTACAGACAGGAGCCTAGCATGGCTGCCCTCCAAGAGGCCCAACAGGCGGGTGACTGAGACAGATGCAGATAGTTATACCCAACCAATAGTCTGAAGTCGGAGACTCCTGTGGTTGAATTAGGGAAAAGCTGGAAGAAGTTTAGGGCAAGGGTGACCCCATACGGAGACCAACAGTCTCAACTCACCTGGACCCCCAAGATCTCTCAGACACTGAACAGCCAACCAGGCATCACACATGAGCTAGTTCCAGGCCCCTGACACATACAGCAAAGGACTGCTGGGTCTGGCCTCAGTGAGAGAAGACGCACCTAACCCTGAAGAGACTTGAGGCCCAGGGAGTGGGAAGGTCTGGTAGGGTGGGGGTGGGGACATCCTCTTGGAGATGGGGGAGGAGGAATGGGATGAGGGACTATTGGAGGGAGGATCAGGAGGGAAATAACAACTGGACTGTAAAAAAAATTAAATAATAATGGTAATAATAATT
This sequence comes from Rattus norvegicus, assembly GCF_021556685.1. Classification (NCBI taxonomy): domain Eukaryota; kingdom Metazoa; phylum Chordata; class Mammalia; order Rodentia; family Muridae; genus Rattus; species Rattus norvegicus. Next base: position 13,171,063 of record NC_141537.1, on the reverse strand, counting down.
ATAATAATAAACATAGACTACAACTTTCTCAAGTTAGATGACAGACAAAAATAATAAAACAACTTCATGTGCTGTACCTAGACACAGAGGCTATAGGAGGAGAAAATAGGACCTTAACATACTCAGGAGAAGTCAACCAAGAGTATATGAAGGATTGCTAATAATAGAGAGGTCTTTTCTCTAGAAGCTGTTAACGTGGGGTAAGATGATGGTATATTCAAGGTGCTGGAGAAAAAGAACACCATGCCAGTGCTTTCCAAGCTTCCCAAGCAGAAGAAAAGAATGGGAAGCTTTTCAGCTCAGGCTGATAGAAAACAAAAAATCTAAATCATCCTTTATATACAAGCACAAGAACACCAGCAAAAGTCTAACGCACTGAGTGGTCACACACAAGATAATCATATAAACCATAAACACATGGCACTCAGGAATATAAAGCTTGCCAGATATGTACCAAGTACCGTATTCTTTGACTAAAAGACAAAATGCCATATCAAGACACACAGGACAAGAACTTGACAAAGGGTAATCCCCTTTTATCATACACACACACACACACACACACACACACACACACACACCCCAAATTAATACACTGGAATTTTCTCAAACTTGGAAAAAGATATCTATAAAGGTTTTCTGGTGACATAGTCCTCAATCCTGGAAGTCTGAAGTCTTTATTCTTAGACTTTAATGTGAAATAAGAATGCCCAGTCCCATTTATTACTGTTCAACACCGTCCCAAAGGCTCTGGCTGTGTAGTTCACCAAGACATATAACAGAAAGCATAAAGGTTGGTAAAAAAGAAACACCACTGTGTATTTGATTATTTATTTGTTTACTTATTTCTCTCCATAAGTGTGTTTACATACAGAAAATCATAAGGAATACACACCACAAAGGCCAACTCATAAAAAATAATGAAGTTTAACAATGTGAAGTCTACACAATTAGTAAACAATAATGAACTGTATTTCTGTATACTAGTAATTAATGGTATGAGAACAAAGCCAAGAAAATTATATCATTAAAAGTAAATTGAGAAAAAAATAACTGTAATGTTTATACATTTGAAACTGACGACACCTGTGCCGTCAGTGTGTGCATATCAGGCGTAGGTCTGCGGAATTGAAAGAAAACACGTACACGGGTCACCTGTTTTCAGAGAGTGCCACCAAGGGTTTTACTGAGATCTCCTTATATACCGGAGGCAAAAACTGTGAAAAACAACAAGGCAAGTGAAAATCCCCAACCAGGAAAACAGGAAAAGTCTGTGTGGTGGAAAGTTCCAGACCCAATCAGGGACATAAACAACTAATTAACAACAACAAGCTGGAGGGGGGAAGGGTGCCACAGAAAGTCCTGGCCCCAAATAAAGGGCCAAGAGCAGCTGCCAAGGGTGTAAACAACTTCTTGCTATAGCAGGCTAAAAGGCTCAGCGAGGGGGAAGGGAAACACCCCAAGGTAGGGCCCAACAGGAAACTACAAAATATTTTGAAAGAACTAAAAGACAACATTAAAATTCAGTGTAACCCCCATTAAAAGCTTAGGTGGCTTCTTTGAAGAAATTGACAAGATAGTCTTAATGGTGCCATGATCCCAAGTAGCCAATTATCTTAGGAAAAAGTTCAAAACTTACTGCAAAGCTCTATTTTCCTAGAGGGTGTAGCATTGCAAAAGGATTGAGGCATAGGTCAACAAACAGAGCTGAGAATCCAGATGTCTTTGCTCAAGTGAGTTTCCACCAATGCCCACATCATTCAATGGGGAAAAATAGTCTTCAAAAGTTCCACTGAACAACTGAGGGTTCACATGTAAGAGGGCGTTCAATGTAAGAGGGTGAAGTGGTGCCACAGGACTTGCTCTGTTTGCATGGGTTAACTCTCTAGCCACAGACGTAAGTGCTAGAATTTAAAGTTTTAAATTAATAGAAGAAAATGTTACTGAATGTTCCTGAATGAAAATCTCTAACAGTGTTAAATTGACAATAATGATGATATATATTTAAATAAGAGAATGGTTTCTTTAACATAATATCAAAAATATAAACAGCAAAATAGAGATGTTAGATTTCACTGAAGTTAAAATGCACATGCTTCGAAGGGTATCAATAAGAAAACCAAATGCAATCTACAAAATGAGAGTGACTGCCACTGATTTCTGATGTGGTGTCATGGGCCTTGTTACCATTTGTGATTCTATCTGCTCTTCAAAGTATCAGGCCATCAAACCAAGAAAAATAATATTATCAAACTATCAACTGTGATGGAATTTCAGTAATTATAATTTTCTTTTCACACTAAAATTTTTCTTGAGATTTTTGTTGTAACACTCAAAAATAACTTCCAGAAAGGGAAACAAACCCTTGACAAGCATATTTTAAAGTAGCATTAGCTTTCCAGTTTATATTCACTTTTATGTGAATTAATTTGTGTGGAGATACTGTACATAAAAACTTAAATATACCTTAATGTTGTTATTGATTTCATATTTCCTTTTAATTCATGCTGGTGGCATTATCAAGTTGTTGAGATTAGTTAGTTATAATCACTAGCTATAATTTCCAAAGGGTCAACATTGCCATATGCTATAACTTGTTCATGCCCAGTGAGATAACTTTAATTCTGCAATTACTCAACATCTATAAGCCTCACAGCTGTGAATGACCTAAAACACAGAGATTCTAAACCTCACAGAAAAGTGTGTGTAGCTAATAGGCATCAGGTAGCTTGCAAAAATAACAAGATTCATTGTAACATGATTAGCATGACAGGGATGGGCGGAGTTCATTGAACTTTTCTCTTAATGCCCTGTATCTACAGGCAATTGTGAAGCTCAACCTGTGATTTGTCATCTCCGAGGAGGAGTTTGGTTGGCTGGTGTGGTGCCTGGATGCTCCCTTCTGCTCATCAGTTTTCCGAATCCCAAGTGCACACACTCGGCACTCTGCCAGTTTGCCACTTAGTGTCACTTGTAGCATGATAAGTAAAAAAGTGATTTTTTCCCCCCTGAAGCTGACAGCCAGTTTCTTTGCCTCCTACACAGCCTGCCATCTCCACTCCTACCACAAAGACATTCTCCCCATTCTTATGTCCTTGGTTATTGGAAGGACTAACAGGAGAAGCAGTGGGAGGAGACGTGGGAGGAATGGTGCAACAGGTTGAAGAACTAAATTTCTTGCCACGGAGACACTGCGTTTTCTCAGCATTGTTCAGTCTCAGTGTCTGCGGTTTCCCAAACAACCAGTACTTTATGGAAATAAACTTTCTTACTGGGGGTCTTTCTAAGATATCAAATGGCTTCATACATTGGATGAAGTCATAATGACATTTATTCTTTGCTTTCTAGCCTTTTATGCTGTTCTTCTTGATTTAGCTTTTTTAGAAATCTCAGAAATAAAGCCTTCCTTTGCCTGAATGTGCAATAATCCAGAGATTTCAGGCTATAAATGACAGGAATAGACAAGTGTGCCTCAGCCCAAAAGATATGTAGAGGTATGCAATGCCCCTAGTATAAGAAGACCGGCAAAGAAAACTCACCATGCCTCCTTTTTAATCTTTTCTCTCTTCAGAGAGCTTTTCCTGTCCTTGGGTCCAGGGTGAGAAACATGGTTATTTTTGGGCATTCATATGTGATAGAATTTATCATGTGCTCTCTGTCTGTCTCTCCCTCCCTCTCTCTCCCTCCTTTCTCCCTGTTCCCTCCCTTCCTCCTTTTCCCTTCCCTTCCTCCCTTCCTTCCTCCCTCCCTCCCTCCTTTCCAGCCTTTCTCTCCTGTTCCAACCAGCTGCCTTATGGCAGGGGCACATATAGTGAAATGGTTGCCAAGGATCCATGACCAAGTCAAGAAGGTGGTCAAGTAGAGGGGCACAAGATGGCACAAAGCAGCATTAGTACTGCAATGGTTATGCTAAGATACAAAGACACTTTGTAATAAGCCATGGTAATGGGCTGAAAGCAGAGGGTGGCCACGAGGTTGGAACTAAAATGCTATAACTCCTGGTTCTGCAGAGGAAGAACCCACAGGGTCACAGTGGATCATCATAGGGACAGCAGCACTGTCTTCCTTTCTTCTGTTCTTGTCTTTAATCAGTTCTCATGCGTATTTGCCAAGTAACAGAGAGCAAAGCCCGATAGTGAAGAGCTCACAACAGAAAAGGAAATGTGAAGATGTTCATTCATTTTCTTATATTTTTAATTCAAATTAATATACCTAAGAAGTTGCTATGGAAAGTCAAAAAGCAGAGAAGACTGAAAATAGGGTCGAAAAGTACAAATAGTTTACAGAATTAGAATATATGTAATTAAAATGGTTAATAATTGAATTTTCTAAAAAGTACACAGATTTTCAGGTGAAAGTTATAGACTATAATTTTATGTTATGTGATATATTTATCTTAAGAAACATTTCATAGCTCTAACCCCAAATGTAGAGAATGTTAATACTATTTCTTGGGTTTCATCAATTCACTATATTCCTTTGAAAAGATTTTACTTGATTATTTTTATGTGTCTGTGTGTATGTGCACCATGTGAATGCAGGTACAAACACACAGAGGCCAGAAGAGGGCACCACACATCCAGGAGCTGCGATAAGAGTGCTTGTCAGCCGCCTGGTATGGATGCTCCAAGCAGAATTTCAGTCCTCTGGAAACACAGCCATCTCTCTAGCCCCAATAAATCATCATAGCCCTTTTAATTTCTCATTGTCATTAGTTTTTAAGTTTATTTGAAATTACACTGAGTTGTATTTTATTTTTGTCCTTTGACCATACTACCTAAGAAAATCGGGGAGCACAGGTCTTCCTGTAAATCCACGCCCATGTTTGCACAGTAAAGCATTGAAGCCCTGTAAAGATGGTTACGAGGCCCCCAACTGCACCATATCCATTCCCTTGTGGGTTTCGATAGGCACACTTCCTCATCGCTCCTTCCCCGGGAGCAGTGCCTGCAGCCCAGGGTATCAGAAGGCACATTCCTTACCTCCAGTGGTCCACCTCTTCAGCTCATACTTGCGGAGTATCTACTACAAGAAGGGTAGGAAAGGGTGCAACAGCCGTAAGAGAAGCAGTATGCAATGTCAGCCAAGGAGCGTGTGTTTTTAAACAGAGGTTACACTAGAGTAAGAATCCAGAAATGAACATTCCATTAGACAAACAGCATATGCAAAGGCTTTTGGAACACTGTGGAGGTGGACAAAAAAAAAACAAACAGAACAAAAGAAAACCTGTGTTCCTCCAGAGAGGGAGGGAGCCTTAACTTTGTCTTTTAGGACAAGAAAATAATAAAACAAGGAAATACATCTTATTTAATTTAACTAACTTTAATTTCCATCTCCCATCCATCCATCCATCCATCCATCCATCCATCCAATGTACCTCTTACTTTTTGTGACCTTTCCAATTCGTCCACAACTTTCACTTACTATTAAAGAGTGCCAAGTATTTACCGTTCTCCTAGGTTTCGTTAGCGGTGGGGTGTAGGGTGAACAAGTCAGTATGTCCTCATTGCCTTGAACAAGGTTCACAGCACACTTTCCACTCACTGTAGGCCCCTCCCCTTGGGAAGTGGCTCTGTCTTAACTTCCAAGAAGCGTGCGGGGGATGGGAACAGAGCCTCAAAGATCAGCAGTGGCATCCACAGTCCTTTCTTGCATGAGGAACAGGTGTTTCACATAACAGACGTAACCTCGCTAGAGGTAGAACTAGTTCTGTTCCATCTAGACAATTTTCTTCACGTTCTTCACAGAATTGTTGTCACTTTTCATGGAATCAAGACAAAATGGAGAACTAATGGCAAACCGTCTTAGTAAAAGAAGAAAGTGAAATGTGACACACTTTACAGTTTACAAAGCTGTGCTACATGAGTTTCCTGTTCTGCCTCTCACATCTAACGTGTGTTTATTGTCCCATTTTACAGAAAGGAGAAGTAAAACAGAGAAATCAGGAAACTTTCCAGGAACTCCCAGACATAAACAATGAGTACAAGGCCAAGTCTTCTTGTCTTTTCACTAGTACAGTTATTCCCACTCCCAGAGCGGTCACCTACCCTGTCCTTCCCTGGCAAAACTCTGTTGTTGTCTCCTTTGGGACGAATTCCCTAAAGCCCTCTGCCCCCTACCTATTTCCAGGAGTCAACTTGTCTGATTTGTTTGCTTGGCTTTCTCTTGAGGATAGACCATCAGGTCTTACTTGTTTTGCTCTCTGCAGAGTACTGCATAGCATCAGATGAAATGTAGCTATTTAAAAGCCACCTCATTTTCCTCCTAATGGCATGTTTTGTACAGCAACACTAGAGTATTCAGAAGTATCTATATTCTGCTAAAATGTAGCATAGTGGTGGAGGATGCCACCTTTCTGTGTGATTCTCTGGAGGCTGTTGTCCCCAACAACCTCTTACTTCTCCTGACATAAGTGAATAATCCCCTGGTACAGTCATAGCTTATGACAATAAGCAATTAGGAAAAAATTGTCCTAGATTACAATGGACGCAGTTGTAATTTCACTGAGTAATTTAAGACATTGATTTATAATTTATTATATTTCATGTGTTTTTTTCATATCTATCCTATTACTACAAGAGATCAAGATAAATTACCCACTAGTCCATCGTTCCCCTTTGTTCTGAAGGTAATTATGTTACACTGGAGTGTCTCCAAAGGGTCATGTTGAGAAGGCTGACTAAAGGCTCTGTGACAGAAATGAAACCTGATCTGCCAAGAATTTTGGAGGTGTATGTTTCTTACCAGTCACTGTGGTCACTCATGGCTGAGGGACTTAAGCTCAAAAGAATACAACATGCATTCTCCCAGAACGAGAAGATCTGAATCTGCTGTCATTATGAAACAGTAGGGCACAAAATCTACTGAAGCTGTAGTTGAATTTGGTAGATTTTTTCCAAATATGAAGGGTACTGTAGAATTCCATCTAGTAGATAAATTGTATCAATGTCCTAGAGGCATATTTGTAAGGTAGCAGATAATGATTGGGATGCCATGTTCCCAGGATAAAAAGAATCAAATCTTCTCCCTAGGACGCTCTAAGGTTTCATACTTGATCAGTAATTCTACTCCAGCTTTATATTAGCCATTACCTTACTTTTACCACATTGTACAAGCAATAGATAAGAGATCTAGACACATGACTCCCAAGATAGTATTCTTTCTACTCAGTCAAACTAGAACCTCATGTACCTTGCACTGTCTCGCTTCTTCTTGGCCTCTGTAGATGCTGCATGGGCCACAAAGATTGCAAAGATTTTACCCACGTTTTTACCTTACACTTTTCAGCCTCCCCCACCCCATTTCAAGCCTTACAAAAAGAATGACTGATTTGTTTAAAAAAATTATCCCTCCTCTAAATAGGTTCATAAATACTCCATGCAGACAACCACTATCTGTCCAGCTTTAGTGAACTCTCGGTGTATGCCTCATTACACTACTGGAAGTCATTTAAAGCTATACATTTTATTCGACACTTACACAGGATTCCTGTAGAAGTGACAAAAATATATGCAATTTTCTGGTTTACCAGGTATAGAGGAAGCCCTGAGACCATTTCTACCCTGAAGATTGTCTGAGAGTGGCTGATGTGTTTTTTACCTCTCTCTTGATCAGTGGCCATGCAAGTGACTTAGGAACTTACTGTAGGTTATGGTTTCCTCCATGTTTGCCCATTTTCATTGGCTCCTCTGTACCACGGCTAAGGCCACTCGCTGAGCTGATGGCCTGAGTTCAATCCCTGGAGCCAACACTTAAGAAGCTTGGGTAAACATGTATGTTTCAATGTCTTATTTCCCAAAGACCCATTTTTTTTTAACTAGGATCCACTTTCCACAGTTGAGCTACTTTCTAAACACCTGATTTTGATCCCTTGTACAATGGATTAAACCGTTGATTAGGTCAACATTCTCATAATCTGATCATCTCTGGAAACACTCCAACATAATTGGCTAACTGTTTCACCAATCTCCTGGGTTTATCTCAGTCCAAAAATCTCATCATCAAGAGTGACTGTCCTTATGACTAGAGTTTGCTGAGTGATTAAGAGCATGTGTTGCTCTCACAGAGGCCATAGGTTTTGTTTCCCCGCACCACAAGGTGACTCACAGCCATATGTAATCCCAGTTCCAGGGGATATTGCTGCGTCCTTCTGGCTTCTGTGGAAACCAGACACTGACATAGTTTGGTTGCTAAAGGACTTACTGTATAATCATGAGGATCTGGGTTCAGACAACCAGGTAAAAGTCATCAAGGTGGCAAATGCCTGTAATTCCAGTTCTGTAGAGATTGGGGCATCTCAGGGCTTCTCAGGCCAGCTCTTCTTACTGAATTGGTGAGCTAAAGATACAGTGAGAGAATCTAACTCAAAAATAAGGTGAACAAAAAGGAAGACAGTATTAACTCTAGACTCCTGTCAATGCTTTCACATATGTGCATGCACCTCAGACTCAAATATATGTGTGCATGAACATGTGTCGATGCCCACACTGACATGGCACTGAGAACCGGGCGTAAGCCTGTGGGATTAAAGCACACACACACACACACACACACACACCCCACACATGGGTTATTCGTGTTAAGAAAGAATGCCCATTCTGTAGCTTTATTTACCGAATATATATCCCAAGTTGACCAGATAGAAAAATCTAGAAAGCACAGTGGGAAACCCAATTTACTGGGGAGAAATCTAGGAAGACCAGCCTAAATCTCAAAAACAAAAGACTGGGAAGACAAAAGACAGGATTGACCATCACTCAGGTGTGTCTACTGGGCCAGACTGCTCCTTTGTTAGGAACAAGAGGCTTCCACATGCATCAGCAGGGCTCAGCAGGGGTCAAACCTCGCAAGGGACCCAGAAGGGTCTGACAAGGGGGGTGAAACACTGCAGGGGACCCAGGAGGCTCTGACAAACATGTCCACGAGCACATACAAAATTAACTACCCCAGTAACAAGGATCATTAAGATGTTCTCTACAGAGCAGTGGGAATAGCAGTGATGCACATGAGGAGAAAACCCGAGATGCTCATCCACAAACATCGCACACAGTTAAACATTGCTATTTAAGGCCCATTCTTCATATTTATGCAAAATTAACTTATAAAAAATGTGTTATTGTTTGTAGAAAATGAGGACTGAGAGAAAACGCTACTTTGTGAGTTTTTCAGAAGCTGTAGCTAACTATTTCATGTGTGTCTTGTAAACAATGACTGGAATCTTTCAAAAAATGTTTAAGCTCACATTTTCACAAAATGAAAACAGTCAAATCAATTTCAGCAGTGTTCCTAAAACCAGAAAGTAATTTGTATTTACCAAATAAAGAAGGACAACGACTAAGAGAGAGGAGAAAATATGAACATAACCTTTTGCATGACTTGGAATTTGAAGAACAAAAGCAGGAATTCTAAACTGAAATTTAATTTAAGGAAAGAAATGGTCGCCAATGCTAGATAACATTTCAAAAATTCAATTTAGAAAAAAAGTCGAGAATGCACCAGCCAAGACAAACTAGATTTCTTCTGAAAACAGCAAAACTTATTCATTATTGTGTTTTGTGGCTCAAATGTGAGCCTATTAAGAGAGAAAGATTGAGAATACTAAAACATGAGTCCAATGAAGAAAAACAATAATAAAAACTGTTAAGAGAATTTATGAGTAAAGATTGAACTAGCATGTTAAATATGCTTTGCTATTTGCCACTCGGGGGTTCATAACAACGTTCTACAAACATGGTGTACATGTGAAACTCTGAGAAGGCCAAGGTGCTATCCACCGTGAGGCCACACAGGCGTAACTAACATTCAGTACTTTTTAGAAGGGGGAATAAAATACTTACAGGAGGAAGTACGGAGACAAAATGTGGAAGGGAGACGGAAAGAAAGGCCATCCAGAGACAGGAACAAATGGGGATCCATCTCACATGCAGTCACCAAACCCAGTCACTATTGCGGCTGCCAAGAGGTGCACGCTGATAGGAGCCTGATATAGCTGTCCTGAGAGGCTCTGCCAGAGCCTGACAAATACAGAGCTGAATGCTTGCAGCCAACCATTTGTTGTTGTAAAATTATAAAAAATAAATGGCTGTCTTTTCTCCCCCACTAGATCCGGCACCTCAGTGCCCCCAATATATCTTTTAGATATCTTGCCAGAAACACATATCCCAACTCCCTGGCAGCCCAATGTCTCTGCGGCCACACACTCTCCCAAAGTCAAACCACCACACGAAAGAACACACAACCCAATAACCTCTGATCCCATTGATGAGATATAACTGCCCACCTAAACATACAAAGCCCTGTACACATCCATCCCTTAAGAACATTCATAACAACCTGTAAAGGTACAGCATGGAATCTCTTTTTTTTTTTTTTTGGTTCTTTTTTCCGGAGCTGGGGACCGAACCCAGGGCCTTGCGCTTCCTAGGTAAGCGCTCTACCACTGAGCTAAATCCCCAGCCCCAGCATGGAATCTTTACATCAGCTTCCATGTTCTCTAGGCGGCTTCTCCCCCAGTCTTCTCCCTCCTTCCGTTCCAGTCTCCTCCTCTTCCCTCAAACTTTTCTCCTGCCCATCTTTCCTTCTTATCCAATGACAGGCCTCATTCTATCTTGTACCTGCCTCACCTGTATGACATCATCCCACAACCATTGGGGTCCCCAATGGGGGAGTTAGAGAAAGGCCTGAAGGAGCTGAAGGGGTTTGCAACACCATAGGAGGGACTAAACCACCAACCAATGAGTACACATGGAGGATCACATGACTCCAGCCACAGATGTAGCAGAGGATGGCCTTGTCAGGCATCAGTGGGAGGAGAGGCCCTTGGTCCTGTGAAGGCTGGATAACACATGTAGGGAAATGTTAGGGCAGAGGCGGGAGGGAGTAAGTAGGTGAGTGGGTGGAGAAGCACCTTCATGGAGTATTTCCAGAGGGGAAACTGGGAAAAGGGATAACATTTGAAATGTAAATAAAAAATATTCGATAGAAGAAAAGGAAAAAAATGTGATCAATAAATATTCCAAACAACGAATAATTTAGATGGCTACTTATGCTCACTCATTCATCATGCTTCTCTATGCTACAATAGTTTAATTTGGAGTTTGTCAAGGAGATGATGTACGTTACAAGTAAAGTACCTCTGGTGCCAAGCCCTGCCCCATAGAGTTCCAGCCCACTGTTGACAAGAAGGGTATTCAGTGTTTTGGTCAACTCATGAAATGTCTACATAGTTATTTTTTAGAACTATTTAACAGGCACACCTGACTTCTCCATATTTTTTTCTCATCAGAACAGTGTCATCTATGAGATTCATGCTTGAAAATGACAAAAAAATCAAGAAATTCGAAGTGGACTGTTTTTTTGATTCAAATATGATTACATCTAGTCAAATGTCCCTGGGGTTAGATTTTAACCAAATGGAGCAGTGTTTTATAGTGCTCACATGATTCATTAGAGATCAATAATAATTTTATTAAAGACTCATTTTTATTGGAGTAGAATTTTTGAAATGTGACAGGCATATTTTAGAGACAGAACTAGGCAGTGATTGACTCGGATGCATAGTATCAAATTTTTCTGGTCACTTCTGCAGTCATGGAAGGAACCATAATTGGGCAGTAAAGTGTAAGACAAACTATGCAAACACAATGTAGCCATTGCGTCTCCCTCGTGTGCTGCTTCTGTCATCCCAAACTAGCATCTCTTCTTTGTGGAGTCCCAATCATTAATGATGTACAAGTGAGTGAAATAAAACATGTTCAGTGCTGACTTAGTAATACATTTAATACTTACTTTGTCCAATGACTGTCAAATTATACAAAAAACTCAGATATTCCTGAGAGATTAGTAGTTAATATGGAGAAAATATATGCTTGGCATTTTTTGAGTGTTTTATATAATGTTTCTCTTTTTTTCTTCCAATGATCTGGTGAGGTAAATGCTGTGATGAGCTGTGTTTTATAAACCAAAGCAGAAGGAAAAAGGCCAAGTTATCTAGCATCACCTAGTAATAGTAATGGTAGATTCGGGATTTAGATCCAGAGTGCTTATCATTGAGTCTATGATTAATCATGACATTCTACTGCCACTCTGTTATCTTCCTGTCAACCTTTAAAGTATAAATTTTCATATTAGAACTTTAGGACAAAGCAGAACACTTAAAGTACAACTATGTTGGAGAATATTGGTGTTTGGCACATATTAATAAATTGCTTATTTTGTGTTAGACCTTCAGTCAGAGGAATTCTGCTCCCATAACTCTAATTCTTATAATGGTGTTGTATACAGGATTTAATATTCTTGTTTTATAAACCAGGACATGGAAGCTTTAAAAAGTCACCAAATTTACCTGCATTAAACAGGCAAGATGAAATTGGTAGAATCCAAATGCAGACTAAGTATATCTTTCTGAGTATATCTGGCTAGGAGACCCTTTTCCTGCATCCTCCTCTAGACAGCATCTCATGCCTTCCCATAAGTGTGTTGTCAAGTTGCCGTCATTCATTCCAGTGAAGAGGTTTCCATTAATAACCCAGCTGCTCTGTACCAGAACCTGCTGGTTAAGGACATCCTGGCACTGGGGCATGGATGAGTGGAGCTGTACTTGTGCTGCAGATAGATGTTTGTCTGGAGTAGACTGTAAGTCTAAAAAACATGGATCTGAACCAGCAAATATCCTTTCAGAGGCAAGATAGAATAAGCACTGTAAAATACAGTCTGCACTGAAAATGTTTGGGGAATAGTTCTGGACCCCACATTAGCAGCTATCCAAGAAATGTCAAAGAAAGATGATGAACACACACTGCCTATCTAGTAGTACATGTCAAGAAATGAGAGTTTTTGTCATTTCTCAAATCATTCCATTTTTCTAATAAATGAATTAATGTAAAAAAGGTGACTGGCGTGGCAATAATTACGTGGTCAAACTCATACCCAGGTCCTCTGGCTCCAGAGCCCATGACTGTATTGAAAAGAAATATGTTTATTTATGACATGTAAGTTCATTTCCAGGTTCTAGTAGCATTTAAAAAAAGATTTATGGGGTTGGGGATTTAGCTCAGTGGTAGAGCGCTTGCCTAGGAAGTGCAAGGTCCTGGGTTTGGTCCCCAGCTCCGAAAAAAAGAACCAAAAAAAAAAAAGATTTATTTCATTGGTATTTATATATGTGTTGAAGTTCTAGGTCTAGTCCCCCTGACCTAGAACTGCAGGTGTTTGTGTGCTGACTAACGTGGATGCTAGGAACAGAACGTGGGTCCCCTAAAAGAGTAGCAAGCATTCTGAACGATTGAACTCTCTTTGCAGCTTCCTAAAGTTGTCATAGCAGTGTTCATTGCTGTTGCTGTTGTTATTGTTTGATATTGATAGGTGTGCTGATTACCCATCTTGATGTGTGGAAAACATTAAGAATGATAGCTATGGTATCTTGAGGTATTTCCTTTAAATAACAGCTACTTGTGCTGGGTAGATTGGAGTAGAACAACCAGAGAGTTGATTTGCATATCTATTTGACAAAAAGCGGCGGAGACATAGTTTATTTAACATATGTATAGCTTTAAATTTTAATATTCTTTTTTTTTAAAGATTTATTTATTTATTATATGTAAGTACACTGTAGCTGTCTTCAGACACACCAGAAGAGGGCATCGGATCTCTTTACAGATGGTTGTGAGCCATCATGTGGTTGCTGGGAATTGAACTCATGACCTCTGGAAGAGCAGTCGGGTGCTCTTAACCACTGAGCCATCTCTCCAGCCCAAATTTTAATATTCTTAACTCTTTGAGACTCGAAGGTAACATTTCTGCAAGAAGTCTACTTTCCACTTAAAACCACCCATTTTTCACAGCAATGTCCACACATACCCAAAATCTCAGAAAGTATAATTGCATTATAAACTCCTTTAATCTCCGTGAGTTTGCTCAACTTTCTTTTTAAAGATCATCAGCCTGTCAGTAGGACAACCCAGCTGATGCTCAAGCAAGGTTCAAGCTGAAGCCAGTGACATAGGTTGTTTTTGAGCTATACTGTAATTCAACTGTTAAAAATTTGATTGAAAACACATATTTAAGTTGTTAGCCATCTGTGGAGTTGGATATGCTAACTCCAGAAAGCATACAAGGAAAAGAAAAACAGAACTAAATATGTTTCAGAAGGGGTAAGTGTAGCTCTTTGTGCAAAGCTGTAGGATTTTGTGTTCTGTAAACAAGAGCAGAATAAGGACATTAGCATAAAATTCAGGTGGCAAGAACAAAATCCTTCCCATTTAACATGTCATCTCTTTTGACAAGTCACCAAATGCCACTTATCTGAGATTCATTGGGCTCTCCTTTACCATCAGTAAGAGTGTGCTTTAGACTTACCACAGTTTTATTACATATTATGTCATTTACGTTTATTATAGTGTTCATTTAGTTTTCACAACAACCCTTTGCGGAGGCTTGGTGGTCTGTGTTTAGGGGTGAGGGGGCCGTGGTAAAGACAGCCAGTGAATGGTGGACACACCAAAGCCTCTCTCTTCATCCATCCCCCAACCCACCTTCACGTAGAATTACCTTGCTATTATTTTTTTACAGAGGGGAAAATGAAAACAAAATGTCTCCACACATTTAATATGAGGCTAGATAACACCCGAATACCAAGTAGTAAAATTCATAGAAACACACACATAGAAAGCATGCCCAGAATCAGAGTTAGCTATTCATTTCAATGACATAAGTTACCGAGGCAGAGCAATGAACAGTCTAGGACCTCCAGTGTAACACACCAGCACTTCTCCTATCACAGGAGGATCTGCTCCTAAAAGTATCACAGGACAGGCCAAATGAAAGGTGCTGCTCATAGCACTCGTACAGAAAGAGAATCTCCATTTTCAAAAAATTTATTTTATGAGTTCTTCACCTGTTCTCCTTCATGCACATGATAAAATAAAAGTTATTGTAAATATGTTCCTTAGTAATACACTCCATGGAAGCTCTGAAGAAATGACACTTGCCAGTCTCTTCAAAATGGCATCCTTGGCTTGGGACGAGGACAGGCAAAAAAGGCAGAGACAAGCCTTGACTTGTTGCTACCTGTATGTTTCTCCCATAACGTAAAACATCAGTGTAACTTCCTGTCAGGTTAGTGGCCAGCATCAGCCAGGTCGGACCACAGCTAGTCTTAATTTGCTTCTTTACTGAAATGGATTTGGTGATGGTAAGCCGGCACCGACACTGGGTCTAGATGTTGACATAACACCTCCACCATGCCGTTGTCTTTGTCCAGCATGGACTCTCACTCTTTGGTTTTGCTCTGCTTCTTCAATCCCTCATTTCCCACAAACAACTGCACTGGCTAACACTCATAGAGAACTTTAAAATATTTTATTTAATAGTAATACTTGTATATAATGTGTTTGGATCCAATCTATCCCCCACTCCCTTGCCTCCACTTTCATCCACTTTTCCTTCCAACTTCATATTCTCTCTCTCTCTCTCTCTCTCTCTCTCTCTCTCTCTCTCTCTCTCTCCCTCACACCCATCTACTGGAGCATTTTCCTCTCAGGACTTGCATCCCTAAAGAAAACTGACTGTCCCTCTCACCATCCCCCCTCATTGGGCACCAGCTGCCAATATCTCTGATGACATTGCTGTGGCTTCTCAAATCCCTCTGCCAATCTAGGTTGTGAATTAGACTGATTGAATTCTGCAAGTCTTGTGCACATGTGAGTTCATGTGTACAGCTGTGCTGTAATGTCCAGCAAACATCATCTGGCTGCAGGTCCCCCTTCCTTCTGTGTTTTACAATCTTCCTATCTTCCCTTCCACCGTGATCTCTGAGCCTTGTGGGAGGGGGATGGGATGTAGATGTTCCATTTAGCTTTGCATTCTGTTGCCTCTTAGTCTCTGTATGTTGACTCATTGTTGAACTCTATTAATAGCCGTCTGCTGCAAAAAGAAGATTTTTCTGATGAGGGCTGAGTGGTGCATTAATCTATGTGTGTGAAGATAAGAATTTAGGGGGCAGTTTATTACCCTATTTGGCAGAATTACAGTACTAGGTTGTCCCCTAGTGCCTGTGACCTAGCCAGTCATGAGTATTGGCCCAGTTAATAGTACCAGTCATGAGGTCAATCTTATGAAGCAATCTTTAAATCTAATCAGAAAGTAGTTACTCCTAGAACATTTAATCCACTATTGTACCAGTGGGGATTTCTTGCCAGGCCCGTGATTATTGTAGCTCTCAGGATTCACAAGTGGCTATGATTCATTATGACTTTTCTTGTCTGGTAGCATGCACAGTAATTTCCAGCACTCCAAACCTAGCCAGTAGGAAGCCAGTTGAATTTCTCCTTGTTCCTTGACTTGAATATATGATGTCTTCAGCAATAGGACATTGTTGTTGTTGTTGTTGTTGCTGTTGTTGCTGTTGCTATTGTTACTATCTAGTTCTGGTGGACAACCAAGAGAAATGGCAATAGGCTCTAATGTGTAATAAGAGGTAAGACACACCTGGCACTGGGCTGTTTATTTGACAGCAAATGGTGTTTGGGAAGATATTTCTCTCCCCACTCTTATAAGTTAATTCCGTTTAAGCCATCACACTCACACACACACACACACACACACACACACACACACACACACACACATTTGTGGAGCTGCTATGGTTCTACATTTCCACATAGCACTTTCAAAAGCCTTTAGTGTTACTCATACTTCTCCATATTCTCTTCCTTTCTCAACCCATCATTCCTCTTTGTTCCACTATTTGCCTGACCCCTTCTTGCCAACTACATTCCATTCTCTTCCTGGTGACCCTCACCTTCATGGCCCTGTCTGTTTTCTTGCCTTCTGTGGGTTTTCCAATTTAAACACAAATATCTAAATTTTCAAAGCTACCATCCATATATGAGATAGAATATATGGTGTTTGCTCTTCTGGGTTACCTTATTCAAGATGCTTATTCCCGGATCTCATAATTCCATTTTTTCCTTACAGTTGGATAATATTTCATGTTGTAAATGAACTGTATGTTTGTCTTCTGTTGGTGGATATCTAGATTGTTTCTACTTTCTGGCAATAGTGAATAGAGCCATAATGAACGTTTTATATATGTATACACACACACACACACACACACACACACACACACACACACATATATATATTATATATATATATATGGAGAGAAAGAGAGAGAGAGAGAGAGAGAGAGAGAGAGAGAGAGAGAGAGACTCCTATGTGGGAATTGGCCCAGGAGTTGAACAGCTAGATTATAGTTAGATTATGTGGTATATTTCTTTCTGGGTTTTGAGGACACCCTACACTGATTTTCATAGCAGCTATGTCAATTTGCATTTCCTTCAACAGAGAATAAGTGTTCACCTTTCTCCACACACATGCCAACATGGTTTGTCACTTTGCTTTTTGTTTGTTTGTTTCTGATCTTAGCCATTGTGACTGGGATAGAATGAAATTCCAAAAAATAGTTTTAATTTGCATTTTAAGGATCCTACTTTCAAGGGCTCCTGAAATATTTTTTCCTTAACATTAGCTCACTTCATCCTTAAAACAACCCTGATGTTGTTTGGATCTTGGATGTTTCTATATGCTCATGTATTAAATAAAGTCTTGATCCCTAGACTCTTCGGAGGTGGTAGAGTTCTAGAATGTGTAAAAGGAGGTCCTCATGTCACTGGGAATGAGCCTTGGAGGGACACACTGGTATTCTCCTTCCTTGGTTTATTTTCCTGGCCATGAGGTTGAAGAATCTCTACTGTGAATTATAAACTCTCACATATATATGCAGAAATATTGTCTCTCGCTGGTTTTAGCATCCAGAATAAAGCATGGACCTTATCTATTCTTGTAAGAGTATGAAACACCCAGAAAGGCTCCCTGTAGATAGGATTACCTGAGGTTTGTTGATAACTTCTTACAGAGACTGTATTTCTCCTTTCCATTAGGCCACATGGCCAGATAATTTGTTTTCAGCAGAAAATGTGACTTATAATGGAAGTCTCTCAAATCCTACAAAAGACATGTTTCCCAATAAACATTGTGTTTCAGTAGAGACAGAGCATTTAATATTAATCCAGTCCCCTCTTTAAAATGTCACACTGTATAGTCTACTATTTCAGTCACAGAGAATTGTGTCATTCCAAAGCGTTCTTTTTTCTTTGAGACTGAAACATTGGCCTTTACTGTGAGTTTTGGAGAATCAGGGTTCTGATGCAAACAAATCACACAGTCACATGTAAGAAAGAGTGTCATAATTAGAACCCCCTCTTTTCTTTTAACTAACATGCAGTGTTTCCAGATTAAGAAGAGAAAATTGCCATTGAGTTGTTTAAGAGCTCAGCAACGGTAATTTCAGTGTGAATTCTTAAATGTAGCTAGAGGAGGAGAATATTGCTAGGTTCTTCCTAGAGTTTCTTTGGTGCCTCTGTATTCAGAGCACCACATGGTCATGTCCAGATCTGAGGACAGGGAATTCTGAAATGAAACACAGCTGGCCTGATATTTTTAAGAAAATTGTTAGGGAGACACTATGAGTAATCAGTTGAATTGTTCTTTTTCTTACCCTATTTCAGAAGACAGAAACAATTTGTAAATGCAGAGTTGGTGTTCAGAATGTAAATTGGCAAGAGAATCTGTTTATGCTGTTAGATTTATGCATAAGCTCTAGATGCACAAACAAGGTCTTATTGACCTCAGCAGCTAAGCAGTGATCCAAAACAGGCTCATTGCAGCCAATTCCACACTGCCACACAGCAGTGTTAGTATTTCAGTTTGAGGAGTGAAGTTGTATTCTTTTGCTGGTTTAAAAAACTCTTTGAAAAATCTCGGTGGTGAAAAAAAAATTCTTTGAGAAATATAGATTTATTGCCCTCAAAAATTTTTAGCCAGCACTTAAAAAATGTAGATCCAATATTTAATGCTGGCATTGCTCAGCATGGGATTGGATTGAATGGGAGTTAACATTAGATTTTTCAGGGTCATCCTGAAAAGAAAATGAGTTACCCCGTATAGTTACACCGCTGGTAAATGTTAACGCCAATTAGTGTATGACCGAGATCATGCTGAAAAACAAGTGAGTACACAAATGGATTTAAGAACATCACTTTAAAAAATTACCAACTGATTGCATCTGAGCTGAGCCCAGAAATTGGAAATATAAACAGAAGAATGAGAGAATGAATTTTTAAGCCTACCTAAAGGATATTTGCTTTCTCAAACAATTGTTAATAATTTACTGCTCAGTGAGCGCCTACCAGTTAAACAGGTTCTATCGGTAATGCCTGTGCCAAGAAGGACAGCAGAAAGCTTCACATGGAATTTCTTCCTTGAGAGCTTGAATAAGTGACTGCCACTTTAACCATACCATCAATGAGACTTTATTCTTTGTCTTTCGTACACCAAAATATTTCGTGTCTTGAAATATGAGGTTTCACATTTCTCTTAAGAAAGTTACCACTACCCGTCAAATATGTTTCAACTTCTAGTTTGTAGTTTCATTTGCGGTAACCAATACTTTTATGCTTCTAAAAGCTGTATGTCATTATTGGTTGAAAGAAACGGAGATGTATTCAATGTAAGTAGAAAACTGACAATAAACCAGAGCATGAAGAAGAAGGACATTTTATCACTATCAGCAAGGACAAGCAGTGACATTGCAGCTTGCAATAGACATACGGGCCCAGGTCAATAGATCCACCTGCTATGGGTTACACTGTGGCCACGATATAAAGGGATTTTGAAGTCCTAACACCAATGCTTCAGAATGTGACCTCATTTGAAATTAGGTACAGATGGATGACACTGACTTTTATTTGAGCAGGTAGTTCCTTTTTAAGATTTATTTTTTTATGTGGTGTGTGTGCCTGTTTTGTCTGCATGTATGCCTGTGAACCGCATCATACCTGGTACTTGAGGAAATGGTGAGCTTCCATGTAGGTGCTGGGAATCGAACCTGGATCCTTTGCAAGAATAATAAGTGCTCTTAACCACTAAGCCAACCATGAAGCTCAAGAATCAGGTAGTTCTTGATCCAATATGACCACTATTCTCTTAAGAAGTCAAGAGAAGTCAAAAGAACTGTCCATGGCGGCACATAGTTTTAGCCAGCATTCAGTAGGCAAAGACAAGCAGAACTCTGTGAATCTGAGGTCAGCCTGGTCTACACAATGAGGTTGAGGACAACAGAGACAAGGAGTAGAGAGTTAGTCTTTAGTTGAGAAAGTTAAAAGATTGCTGGCAAATACCAGAAGCTAGAAGTGCCATGGGATGACTCTTTTCTACAGGCTTCAAAGGGCAGCTCTACCAAAGCTTGACTGTGCTCATCAAAGCTCCACCACTAGAAGACAACAGATCTGTGTTTCATGTGTGCCCCTGAGTTTGTTGTGCCTCATTAAGGCAACCAAAGCAAATGAGGATCCCACCTGCTACCTTATCACCTACTCACCATCCCCCAACTACCACAGGGAGGGGAATGTCACCTGGCCTCTCTTTCTGAGTCACCAGTGCCCCATTGAAGGCTTGGTGAACCTTTTGAATGATGAATCTGTTGTATGTGTCCCTGTCCCAGCTGAAAGGAAGGCTGGGAGAAGGGATCTGGCATTTTCAGAAATTTATAATGTAGGGAATTTTCACAGAAGAGGAAGAAGCTCATATGCTGGGCAAACAACATTGGTGGTAGCTCTCCAGTAACACCAGTGTTAAAATTATAAATGTTATAGAGGCATAACAATCCATTATGTTAACATCACAATTATTACTGGAGTTTTTAGTCATTTAATTAGCAAATCGTTGTTGCATTGTGTGCTGACATGTGTGCACCTGAAAGTTTAACCCTCTGTGTTCTGTTCAGCCATCTCTTATCTCAACAGTCTTCTTACTTTCAACTTCCCTGTTCATGAGTTTTCAAATCTTTTTCCCAGGTTACGATTTTCCAGAGAGAATGAGAGTAGTACCCAAGCCACCATAACCCCTGTGTTGGGTGGTTTTATAAAAGTATCCGTTTAATGTACTTGAAAAATGGTACCTTTGGATTTATTTGAATGACATTTACTCAATTTTTTAGGAGAAAATACTATTTTTTCTACAAGAGATTCATACTTTCCGTTTCTTTTTGTTTTGAGTTATTTGAGTCTCATTGTGTCTTAAAGGACATAATTAACCAAGCGCTTTTCAGATTACCTTTAGAGGCACTAACTCACTGTGGTGGCTGTGTGTGGTTGTCAACTTGACTCTAGCTGGAATGAACTACAATCCAGAGATGGAGGGTACATCTGTGAGGATTTTTCTGCTTGTTTTGAAGTGAATGAGTCCATTCCTACCTCTGAGTCAGAAAGACACACACCTTTAATCCAGATCTTGAGGTGGGATAGCCCTGACTAATAAGTCACCATCACCATTGCTGACAAAGACCAACAAAGGTTTATAATTCAAGAAAATAATAGTTGTGAATGTTTTTTTTTCCTTTCAAAATAGTTTCCCAAGTTACATTAACTGAGAAGCGGTTTGAGGCAGTTCCACCCTTGAGCGTGAATAATACGTGGTCACATGCTTCCCAGTGCCTGGCCCATGATGAGAATATTGGTGAATTCAACAAAATCAATGTTACCGTCCATTGATACATTTTATTTTATTTGTATTTTCTATTTTTCTGCTTAAGAAAAGTGAAATCAAAGGTTCATTATTTCAGTAGCTCTTGAAGGCAAGAGGCTGCACCGGGCACGGGAGAATCCACAGTGAACACGGACCAAGGGTTTTAAGTCAAATGGAAAAATTGGCAAGTTTGGAGAGAACCATGACACAAAGAGATCAGCTCCATAGAAGTAACAGGAAAGATTTTTGTGGTTGTGTTTGGAGAAGCCACTTTAAAGGTTATTGGCTGCAGTAGACTGTTACTGTCTTTAAGGAAGAACATGATTAACAGGAATAAAAATGGAGCAGAATTACTGAAGGGCGCAGAAAAGCACGAGAAAGGGACAGATTGTAGCACATGAACTGTGTTCAAAGGTCAAGAAGTGATCCTAACTAATACTCTAGTTTGAAGACAGTGAATCCTTCTGGTATGTCAAGCACTGTGCTAATCCTGCGTTCACTTCCTTAACTGCTAAGAGCAGGCCTATGAGGCAGGAACCATTATGATTTTCTCTTCATTGGTAAAAACCTGAGGCTGTGGGAGGCCTTATACTTTATCCAAGGTCATACAGCTTAAAGTGGTAGAGTTTGTAGTTTGAATCTTGTTCATACTCAAATATGAGGAAATTGTCGGATATATTAAAATCACAAGTCTAATATTGTTACAGTTTAAGTTACAACTTGAATATTAAACTAGGAAATACATACATTGATGAAAAACTATGGATAGTGCTTAAGTATTAGGAAGAAAATGTGACATTCATTTAGTAGGGGCAAGGAACATCTTTGTGCTTTGAGCAGAAGAGTGACAGATTCAAGTGTTCTAATATCATACAGAGACTATGAGAGTAGATTTAAGGAGATTATAAATTTGATTTTAGCCATTGATTTCGAGATTTGAATCAAATATCTCAAGGGAAGAATGAATCTAACATTGATTTGATATTCTTCCAAGTAGAGATAATAGTTGAAGTGTTAGTAGTTGAAATCTTAGACACATGTTTTCTCCAAAGACAAAGGGAGGAGATGGAACCTAGAAACCAGGAAGAGAAGGCAGCAGGAAGCAAGGGTGCAGGGAGTTATACAAAGGAGTAGCATTGTACTCCAGGGGTTTGCCAGTGTAATGGGCTGGAGAAAAGGATCCAGAAATGCCCACTTCAGTCCCAGACAAACAAATTCCCATCTGTAGACTCCAAGGGTAAACTAATGTACTGAAGGGTCACAGAAAGGCATAGGAACGGTTCACTACTTAAAGCTCAGGTTCTGACACCATGAATTACTTGAGGGCAGAACCAGCTCTGTGGACCGCTCCCACCTCCCTTAGCTCAATAAGCTTAGTAGCCTAGACCAACACATAGTGAAAGGCATTTTATTGCCTTCTAAGAGTAATATCAGGTAATCCTAGTGATTTTGATGTACAGAAGGGAGAGGAGCAGAGGGTCTCAGGGGGGAATGATACCCTATCCACTGGCAAAGTGATTGATAAAATATACAAAACAACCTTCCTTCTCATCTAGGGGGAGTCTCGTCTCGACTGGGATGCAGCATGGCGATGGCTGTTGATTGGTTGCTTTTGTATTCTTATGAAAGGAAGAATGTCTGCAAAGGGAAGAGTTATTTTGACTCACAGTTCCAGAAAAATCTCAATAAATTATGTCAGGGGAGGCATTCCAGAATTTGTGGCAGCAAGAGTATGTGGTGGAGTTCCTTGATATCATTGCCGACCAGGAAACAGACAGCAGTTAGAACCAGGTGCTTGGCAATGACCACCAAAGTTCTACCTCTCCTGACCATCTTATGTTGGCCATGTTCTACTTCCTAAAGGCTCTACGCCTTCCAAAAGATCACCAGGGGACCAAGCACTGAAACGCAATCTGGTGGAGACATTTCATATTTAAACCAAAACAACTATCTACAGCCCTACGTTTAATAAAGAGACAGCACAAAGAGAAAGGTGGGTAACAAGGAGGCTGACTTAAAAGATGAACTTAGAAAGGGAGGTAGCTATACATTTTAAATTCAATATAAAAGTAGAAGCATGTGAAATGGGAGAATGCTGGTTTTCTCTTGGCTATGATGACCTTCTGGAGTGGAGAGAGTAGAGTAGTAGATTTAAAGCAAGCTGATGAGACTGAAAATGAAGCATGTGGCAAAGCCAAGGGAATAGATTAATGGACTACACAGTTTGGTAACATGAGTCAAAGGGAATTAGAAAAACGGCTAAACATGGGCACATTTAGGCTGAGAAGTTTCTAGTTGCTTTAATTGATTTCTTGGAAGATAAAGAAACTGTGAGAAAGAAGAATGCAGTCAAGCTAGAACAGTAGTCCATGCAAAAGAGAAAAATCACATATGTAATGATGAAAGCAGGAGAAAGGATCCACCACTAAATGTAAAGAAAAGAATAAATGCAAAAAAAGAAAGAAAGAAAGAAAGAAAGGAAGAGAGAGAGAGAAAGAGAGAAAGAAAGAGAAGAATGGATTTAAGGAAAAAAGACATGAGGGCAAGTTGAAGTAAGGGTAGGAGGGTATCAAGGACAAAAGGAAAAGGAGTTCTGGCCAGATAAGAAATTTTATGGCAGGGAAATCTTGTCATGTCGCTGCTGATATTAAGGGAATGTTGCATGAGAATTAAAGGTCCAAATGATCTCCTCAGAGTAGAGGAAATGGGTTCAGAGTGTGCTCTGTAATGAGCAGTAACAAGCAATGGGAGAACATCTTTGAAAAGACACTGAAGATGATTTTTACCATAGAATCTTGAGCAGAGAAAATGAAGTCCTCTTGAAGGCTGGAGAGCCTCAAGAAGGAGAGGAGAGATGATTACAGCTGTCAGCACTGAAAATTACTTACAGCCCAGGAAATGATATCTTCCCAGGGGAAAAAACATTACAGGAGAAAGAATAAGGTAATTCACCAAAACTAGAAGAGAAATGGATAGGAAGGGACTGTAAAAGGCTACAGGTTTGTGTCTTTCTCTGCTTCTAATGGTAATGGTTTTAGGAGATGGAACTCCTAAACTTTGGGAAGTTATTAACTCATAAGCATAGTGCCCTCAAAATAGGTCTAGTATCCTTTAATAAGGTCCCAGCCATCCTTCTGCTATGAAAACACACACAATAATGACTGACTAGAAGACGATTCACCAAAACCTAACCATGACGCCCCCTGCCTCACTCAGAATGCAAGCTCCAGAACTGTGGGAAATATGTTTCTGTTTATAACCCACCCACTCTAAGATATTTTCACAGTCCCTTACCTAAGATAATTGTTTTTGAATTTTTTTATTACCATCTACCACCGTGTAAATTATGTCAAAACATGTGGCTTATAGTGACTGACTTACTTTGACTAAATTTTGTTACAAAATGGCTCAGCATAGGTTTCTGATATTACACTGCTTGAAGTGAAGTCGCAAGCTTACTGTGTACAACCTTTATTTTATAAGCCAGTTATTCTTATTCTCCTTCAACTTAGCTGCTCTAGCCGTACAAAAGGTATTAGAAACATGATGCCAGGGGTTGGGGATTTAGCTCAGTGGTAGAGCGCTTGCCTAGGAAGCACAAGGCCCTGGGTTCGGTCCCCAGCTCCGAAAAAAAAGAACCAAAAAAAAAAAAAAAAAAGAAACATGATGCCAGCCTCATAAAGGATAAGGATTATGGTGCACCAAGAAGGGCCATAGAGAGGCAGAAGGAACACCCATTCAAGACCTGTCCCACATGTGTCCCATACATATACAGCCACCCAATTAGACAAGATGGATGAAGCAAAGAAGTGCAGGTCGACAGGAACCGGATATAGATCTCTCCTGAGAGACACAGTAAGAATACAGCAAATACAGAGGCGAATGCCAGCAGCAAACCACTGAATTGAGAATAGGACCCCCGTTGAAGGAATCAGAGAAAGAACTGGAAGAGCTTGAAGGGGCTCGAGACCCCATATGTACAACAATGCCAAGCAACCAGAGCTTCCAGGGACTAAGCCACTACTTAAAGACTATACATGGACTGACCCTGAACTCTGACCTCATAGGTAGCAATGAATATCCTAGTAAGAGCACCAGTGGAAGGGGAAGCCCTTGGTCCTGCCAAGACTGAACCCCGAATGAACGTAATTGTTGGGGGGAGGGCGGTAATGGGGGGAGGATGGGGAGGGGAACACCCATATAGAGGGGGAGGGGAGGGGTTAGGGGGATGTTTGCCCGGAAACCGGGAAAGGGAATAACAATCGAAATGTAAATAAGAAATACTCAAGTTAATTAAAAAAAATACAGGAAGAAAAAAATCACAAGAAAAAAAAAAAGGGTCATAGAATGACTACTAACACTCCTTTGTTAAATTTTCTTAACTTTGGCCCCAGTGATTACAGTAATGTAAAATATATTGAAAATTCGCAGATGAATAAGATCCAATGTGTATCCACAGGGAACTCACGGGCTATGAAGATGGAAATTAATGCATTAGAGAAAGCCAACAGTTAAAATAAATTAACTATTTGAAAGACTAGCAGTTGTTTCCCATACAATGTCTTAGTCACTGAGAACACATTCAAAGAGAAAGCCTACTGAGATACCCTGCCTTCATAGAACTTGGAGTCTAGTGAGAGGAGAGAGAAAATAAGGGATAAAGAAAAATCAGAATGTGGAGAAAGTGGTCAGAGTAGGGCTTTAGCATTGTTTTCAAAAAAGGAGAAGGAGGAGGAGGAGGAGGAGGAGGAGGAGGGGGAGGAGGAGGAGGAGGAGAAGAAGAAGGAGAAGAAGAAGAAGAAGAAGAAGAAGAAGAAGAAGAAGAAGAAGAAGAAGAAGAAGAAGAAGAAGAAGAAGAAGAAGAAGAAGAAGAAGAAGAAGAAGGAGACGATGACGACGACGAAGACGAAGATGAAGACGAAGAAGTTGTTTTGATGTTCCCTAACACTCTCGTAAAGCAAAACTTCATTTTAAAAATAGTCAAAGCCAATAAAAATCAATCATGGTTTTTATGTTTGGTTCCCTAAAACTGTAGTTGTTCTACCAAGTGTGTGTTACACCAGTGTTGTACCGTGTAACACCAGTGTTACACAGAAACTGGCTTTCCGACTGAGCTGTCTCTTCCCAGGCACTTGCTGTGCAAGAGGTGGCAGAACCCCACTGGACTGGAGGATCTTTTGCTGGGGAATCAGAGGGCTGTCTGTTGTGGCTCACAGAAGTGCTACTGTGTGACAGCACAGAGAAGGAAGGCCTTCCACAGAGGTACAGAGGAGCTCTTATAGGATCTGCTGCACAACTAGACAGCTTTACAATTTGTTTCAAAATGCTCACAGATTTCTATCACAGAAAAGGTTAAATAGGACCACAGAAAGATAGGGAAAGATGACTAACTCAATAAGCACACTGTAGCCCCCACATGATACATCCGAATACTGCTTTATCTAGAAAGGTTAACCAAACCAGATGATGTAGTTGTCACAGCTGGCTGGAGGATGGGACATGGAAGCTACTGAACTGACTGAAATAGGCAGGGCCGTCCCCCACCCCAAGAATTATCAGGTCCAAAATGTCCATTTTACTGAGTTCTGAAATGCTATTTGTTGCACAGAATTTTATCGGGAGAAAAGGGAGGTTGGAGCAGCTGAGGGAGGAGGAAAATGGTATAAACAGTCAATCACAGGGCCCAGACCCTGTTCCAAAGCACTGAAGGTCTTAAGGGGAAGGCGGTAGAGATGTGACAGAAAGAAGGTTTAGGAGCGGAAAGTAGGCATGCCTGACATTGGGATTCGGAATAGAGGGTTGTACTTACTAATACTGACGAAGGATGTTCACACACACATGCTCATATACACAGACACGCAGACATGACTGTTTTCCTATCGTGTAGCACCTCGACATCTGCTGTCCTTTCCCTATTATGGAGCACCATGACTTTGCTACCCTGTCTATTAGTGGTCTTTCCCTTTTCTATGGAGACACCGATGATAGGCAACTTGGAAAGGGGGGCTTTCATTTGGCCCATAGTTTCTTGGCAGGGAAAGTATGAGAGCATGTGGTAGGATTGTGAAGTTGGAGATCGGGATGCAGAGAAAGAAGTTTTGGCCAAACCTGGGGTTGGTTGTAACCCATGAACCACAAACCTTATGATTTCTGCCAGCTGGGTTCAATGTCAAAAAGGTTCCACGACCTCCCAGAACAGATCCACATGCTGGGGACCATGTGCCTGAGCCAATGGGAGACCATTTGCACCCCAATTTTAATAATTTTGTTCTCCTTTTTAAAGAATTGAGTATTTCTTTCCTTTGTCTTCTAAAAAGGTGAGAGGGGTTCATTTCTTCAGACAGTGCACCTTGATACATCCAAAACTTGTTCAACAGATACTGGCTATGTTTACGACTGTCTTGGTAATGACAAGGCAAACAACTTTAGTGACCTGACACTTTGAAACTCAAGGGGAAGAGAGAGTCAAAAACGGAAAGAAAAAGAAAACGGAAAGAGCAAATTTATTTTAAGTGCCATTTTTAGAGATATGCTTCTTCCTTGGTGTTATATTGCTTAATCACATTTCTAGTTTCAGGCCTTGATGGTGCAGTTGTATTTATATTTCCAAATTTGAGAATGTTTATGGGACTCCTTTAACCGTAAAGAAAGATGAATTGGTAGGGTGATTTCCTAGAATGTGCATGTGCATGCATGCATGTGTGTATGTGTGTGCATATGTGTGCACATGTGTGTACATGCGTGCGTGCACACATGTGTGTGCATGTGTGTACCTGTGTGTGTGTACACATGTGTGCACATGTGTGTGTGTCTGTATCTGTGTCTCTGCGTGTGTCTCTGTGTGTGTCTCTGCATGTGTCTGTGTATGTAAAAGGTGTGTCTGTGTGTGTAAAAGAGAGATTACCTGTATGTGGGATATGTTCTTCTAGCTGCCTTGTCTGGCCTCAGTAGGAGAGGAAGCACATAGCCCCACAAACATTTGAAGTACCAGGATGGGACGGGGATACCTGGGGTGCCTCTTCCCACACATAAGAGAAGGGAAGGCGGAAAGGAAGGATGTGTGGGGGGACGGTGACAGTGAGTGAAATGTAAGTGAATAAGAAAATTAAACTTAAAAAAAAGAGATAGAAAAGAGGGGAGGGAGAGAGGAAGACAACCTGACAGAGAGATAAAGAGAGGGGGAAGACAGTGAGAGGTAGAGAGACAGAGAGAACTAAATAAGGGATTTTATCTTTTAACTTTTACTTTCAAAATAGATAGCTCTTATCCCTTCTCGTCTGTCTCTCATTGGCCTGAATGCCTTAAACTATACATAGAATATAAACTTTCTGTGTCTTTTGACATGCTGTTCAGTCTATATTACCTATTACCTCTGTTCACAATGACTAAAGCAAAATCATAGCTTCACCCTCTGTGATGGATGCGGTGGCTTTGGGGTGTTTGCCTGTTAAAGGCACAAGATTTGCTGCCCTGTCATTTGAGCATCCTGCTGAAGCACCCGGTTCTGGCATATGGTGGAACTGGAATTCCTGAAGTTTATTCTAGCTGAAGTTTTGACCTGGTGTTCTATAGACTGCGTTTAGAAAACTAGTTCTGAAGCTCCAAAAGTAAAGAAAGCTGGTGTTGTAGAAAGGCCCAGAGTGAGAGCAGACTGAAGGCTGTGAAATCAGGTATAAGTCAAGGCTGCCTTTACCCTCACTGTCCCCACCTTGGATGCATTTTGTGAATATTTCTTTCCTCGAGGTTTATTATAGTCTTTGAAAAAATTTTCGGGTTTCGTGACCAAGGAAGGTTAAAACATTCTCATTGACATCTGGTTTCTGACTCAGTTTCTTCTGCCCTGCAATGCTGAACTATGTCTGATCTATCCAACTTCTGGAGAGGTGTGTTTTATTTGTAGTCTCCGTCTACCTCCACACGACTGAGCTGTCTTCATAGCCATGCATGGCTGTGACTGACGGGATGGGAGGAGACTTGGAGGAGAGAAGAGAGCAGTCATACCATGGTCTTTATTAGCTTCAAGGAGGTCGGTCTAGTTCCCAAATGAAACCTTTGTAAACTGAAGCTAGAATTGTGGATTCCTATACCATTCTTCCTAAATTTACTATGAATTTTCTCATTATCCACTCTGCACTAAACTGTCCAAATAAGCAGGTCTCCCAAGAAACTGACAGGTAAACACAGTCAAAGAGCTTCCCTCAGCCTCCCCAGGCTGTGCTGTTTCTTTCAGTTATTCATGACAAATAGAGTGCTGATGTCAAGGCATTTCTTAGAGTATCTGGGGCACTATATTTGCTTAAAGCTATTTTCTCACAATGCAGTTTTAATGGCCACGTAGGTTTGAAGGGTATCAGCCATATACTTTAAATGTCATCAGGTTTTGTGCTGCCCTAGCCTGACTCACTCTCTGCCTGTGTTGGTTCCTATTAGAGCTCCGTTTTTACAGTTAGTGTAAGGCATTTGCTCTTTCCCTATTTAAGGTTCTAAGTATACCAGTGATTGATATGGAACCAGAATTTCTGAATTCTATTTCAAATTCAAATTGTCTAGTTCTTGAAGTACTTGACATTTTTATACTCAGGGTCAAAAATAAAGTAACCCAATAGGTTCGATCAAGCAGCCACAACTGGTAAAGCCACACGCCTTAGGCTTTGCTAGTGATGAGCATCAGGCATTAGAACATCACTGTAAATCCTATCTATCTCCTCAAGATATGGAAGCCGTTATTATGTAGGATATGTTAAGATAGAACTCACCTAATTAAAATGTTCCAATGATTCAGATGATGCCTCTGAATCACAAAGTATTGTGCCAGGAACATAATAACATTTCACTTCTTCACTTAGCTTCTGAAGGTGATTTAGAAACTTGGCATCACAGTCACAACATCCAGTCTTTGCATAACAGTGCTCTAACACAGCAGTTTTGTAGGTGGCTATTCAGAATTATGCTTAAAGGGGCATACAAAACCTAGTGATATGGTCCCATTTGGCTAAACTCTCCTCCACTTAGGAAGACACAAAATAGTTCATGTATTGAAATTCAATCCTAGAATAATCACGAGTTAAGCTATTTTTCCATACCTCCAAACACATGCTATTATCCAAGTACCTATTCAAAAAATCTATATCCCCTCCCACTTTTATTCAGAGTTGACAATAACCAAATATTATTGATGACTTGGGGATTACTACAAAGTAAGCATTTTCTTTACAGGTTTGACACTTAGCACATTCTCCCAATGATAAGTGGTAAGTACGAATGGCTGACACACTAGTGGTCTTTGTATTACATACATTTCTCTGACTGTTGGTTCTAGAATTTTTACTTAGCCATAACACAGTGAGCTTCTTGTTACACTGAAATGGCCACATGAAACCAAAGTCAAGGCTTTGGTTTTCTTTTAGTTAGGAATTGTTAGAGCAACTGCTTGAGTTTATAGTATAATTATGAAACTCCAGAAACCAACTGTTTTCATATTTCCATTTTCCCTTCTTTAGAAAATAAAAAAACCACTTTCCTTAAAAAGGCTGGTCTCAAGCTTGTCGTGACCACTCATGACCACTGGTCATGTTGCAGCAGTGAAACTTAGGCAAGTGGTTCTGATTTTTTCATTGTTCTTGGTCTGAATACTAAGACAACAATGCACCCAGTTAGCTTGAAGATTGCACGGAATTACATTTGTATATGGATGCATATGCATACAACTGGGGGAAATCAGCCAGGAGAAATGCAACGTCTTTGAAGTCCAAGCCTTGACTGGAAGAAGGTGATAGATGTGAGCTTGTGCTTCCTCAAAAGCAAGTTACAGACACTGGCGATTGAGCTCTTCTTGAATGCAAGGACAAATCAAGGTGAAAACGCTCAAGGATCCCCAGGCTGAGGAGGCTGTTGTAATGTAATCACGGCCACTTAGAAAACATGATTTAAAAACAAAACAAAAATAAATCAAAAATGAAATAAGATGGGAAACTCCTAAATTTAAGACATTCTTTTAAAGCTGTGTACAGGAAGCAGTCTTCATCCTTTCAGGTTGGAGTAATGGATTCTTTACTGACTACTGAGTGGAGATCCACATGCCTGGGCTATAGCATAATAAGAAAAGCAGTACATGTCTGTATGAATATTTCCTTGGTCACTTAGAGCTGTGGACTATTTGCCTGTGAGCAACCTGTCTTAGACAGCAATAAATTAATGGTGGGGTCAGAGGACCAGAGAAAGCATTGCGTGGAAATTGTACACAAAACTTTTGCACATATGAACTTCTCTAATGAAGTGTGCGTCCCTTCATCTTTGAAAGAGAACTAGCATTCAGAAATGTTTAAAACCTCATTTCATAATTGATGAATTAGTCTCCTCGTATAATGGGCTATTTTATTTAAATAAAAAGTCACAGTGAACTTAGGTTGAAGATCAGCCAGAACGCCAGGTGCTTACTAGGACTGAACATTCTTTAACTTGTAGAGTTCTATACTGTATGAAATATAAACTTCCAAGGACGTGAAACTCTTTATATCAACCAGGCAGCTATTTTGCAATTAAACTTGAAAACTCGTTATAGACGAATCTGGACATAGATTTTCAAGCTGACCCTACTAAACCAAATTCAAAAAGACTTACATAAGGAAATCGTTATGTAGGATCAGATTTCTAAATTGCTGATCAATTCTATAGACATTTAAATATCTATAAATGTCAATGTCATTTTCATTTGGATAATCATTAACAAATTATTAGTCATTCCTTAATGTATCAATATGTTATTTTATTGCACATATTAATTTCATTGTTTTTCATCTTGTATAGACATATATGTGTACACACACATACATATATACATATGCCTCATGACTTCTTTTATCACTAGTGAAGCAGTTATTGAATATGCTGCTACTACCACTATGTCCTCCTCCCCCTCCTTTCTCTCCTCCTCTTCATGTATATATATATATATATGATTTTATATATATATTATATATTTGATTAAGTAAACATGTATACATATATATATGAAGTTGTGATCACCTTATTTGATAGCACAACATTAAGGAACAAAATGAACATAGATGAAAACAGGATCAAATGCCTCCCATCATCGTCTTTTACTATTCACTTATGAAAAGACAATACACTTTGATATTTTCTTTCTAGGTCAGATTCCTTTTCTTATTTTTCCTGACTCTCCCCACTTAAGACATGCAGCTCTTTTTAGTAAGGCTACTTTATTTAATGTATTAGAGGATGAAAGTGTCTTCAATCAATGGCCTTGGGCTTAGGTTATTATTTTCCCTTTTTTCCTATTTTGAAAGCTCACCTCAATAAAGTCTTTTTTTAAAGCAAGGTACTGTCTAAACATACATTTTCTCCTTTGTTTATTTCAAGTATTACCTTACTATGAAAAGAACTAAGTATTTATAGACTGGCCCTTTGGGCTGTAATCCAATCTAATAAGTTATCTTAATTGGCTTTGTTTTCAAACAACAGAAATCAGACTGTTTTTGAGATACTGAAAGATAAATAACAGAGCTTTAACTGCTGGACTTAATATGAGAAGTCTGGGTATCAGCATTTGAGTATGAAGCTATCTGGCTTTTATGTAACTTACAATAGTAGTAGTAGTAATAGAATATGTATATATATGATCCCACTGCATTCTGCAGCTGTACTGACTACTGTGTTTCCCTCATGGCTACTAAGAATTTGAAATAAATTCACATTACCTGATGAAAGAATAGCATTTTGCAGATATTTGATTAAGTGAAATGAATAATTAAAATTAGTTTCACTTCTAATTTGTATTTTAATAAGGTAACATAATTATTTAAAGTTAATCTTCTGAGGGTAACCCTGTCAGCATTCTGACCTCCATTCTTACAGCTACTCCATGAAGCATATATTTTTTTTCTTTTTAAAATTTTTATTAGATATATTTCTTTACTTACATTTCAAACATTATTTCCCTTCCTGGTTTTCTGCCCATAAGCTCCCATTTCTTCCCTCCCCTCCCCCATACAGATATTTGCCCTATATATTCCCATTATTACCCCCCATATTTCCCTGCACTGGGGGTCCAACCTTGGCAGGACGAAGGGATTCCCCTTCTACTGGTGCCCCAACAAGGCTATTCTTTGCTACATATGCAGTTGGAGCCCAGGGTCAGTCCATGTATATTCTTTGGGTAGTGGTTTAGTCCCTGGAAGCTCTGGTTGTTTGCATTGTTGTTTTTATGGGGTGAAGCATATATTTTTAATGTAGAAAGAAACATATCACCATGGAGACAAAATAACTCTTTCAGGTTATTCTTGATGGATCTATGAGTTCTACCCTTTCCCTGCAGTCTCTACTGCTTCATGGATGCCTCATGACTTCTTTTGTCACTAGTGAAGCAATGTGGTTTAATTTGCTGTTACTACCACTATGTATTCCTCCCCCTCCTCCTCTCCCTCCTCCTCTCTCCTCCTCCTGCTTCTCTCTTACTCCTCTTTCAATCTGAGTTTCTGACTGTGTACATAATTTAGCAACTTAAATTTTAAGGTTATTCATTTATATCTCTAATGGCCAAAATATATAGCCCCAAAGACATGGGTATTCTCACATTATGAGGAGGGCATCACAGACTGCACTTAGCATGCCCAGCATCTCTTAGTCTATGCATTACTACACAAGAATTTTACTGAAATTTAGCTAGTAGAGTTCTATCCATCCTGGTGTCATTAAGTTATTCTTGCAAATTTATTAGGTGACATATCTTAATATTTTTTTATCTCATGGTTTCTACTGAACTCTTTGTTTGAAAGATCCTTAAATATCGACTTTTTAAATGGTAGGGGGTATTTAGAGATGCGTATAATTTTTTTGTAGAACAAATGGAAAATTTCCTATTCTTATCTTTAAAGTGCTTTCTGCTCTCACTGCTAAAATTTGTACCTTTATGTTAAAATGTGATTCTTAAAATGCCTTGGTGCCGTGCACACTGTTCTCCCGTGTCATCAGATGACAACTTACTACATCTGATCTCTCTCCTAATGTGTACATTCTTACTTTTAAATGCCATCTTCATTTTTTTAATTTGACCAAGGAGACTAAAGGTACAATAGTTATAAAAACTATTTTATTGTAAGTATGAAAGTTTACATTTTATATATTGTTTATATTTATAGCTATAAAAGTTAGCACAATCATATTACAACTGATACAGACATTGTACAAGAGTCTACATGAGAATATGTACTGAGTTCACTCATTGGTGACGCTGTGTAGAAAAATAACAAATTAATTACTATCTCTTGTTATATTCTCAGCACAAAGCAGGATACTTTTGATATGATGTCCATCCCTCATTATGTGTCAGTTCTTTGGTAGACACCTACTGCGTGCCACTGAGTGTCTGTAATTCAGTTAATTCTCGTAGAGATTAGAATCGGCACAGATATCGCATTTATTGACTAGTCCCTAAGTTGTGTTTCTCTCCACTTCAAATTCCAGAGATAAGCAGTAACTTACCAGCTTACCGACACCTATCCAACCTGCTATGGTAGACTCTCATGATACCTCCCTTGAGTCTCATCCCTTTCCTCTCAGGAGAGTGTCTTATTTACTATTACTCATTGTAAAGGTATTCTTCAGAGAAAGATACAACTCAGAAGCACCGGATGGAAAGGACAAGGGTGTGCTGGGAGAGCTCAGCTTGCACACATCTGGGGACAGCGACCTTCCACCTTCTAAGTGCTCAACATGAACACTCTCCAGGTTACAATTTGACGTCCATTTTGTTGACTTAACCATAGATTATTATCTTGATACCCAGGACTTGACCTTTTTGCGAAGATTTAATAATTCATTGGTCCTTCAAGAAAGTAGTTCACACCCAGTAGCTGATGCGAGGTCACTGAGGAAAAAAAAGTACATTCCTATCACCTAAAAAGTTCAGGGAATTTTGTTAGGGGGAACTGGCCCCCAAAACCGAATACTAGAGCAAGTAATGTATCAAGCACCTCATCAATCAGGAAATTACAAGCATTTTAGATACCAGACTGGAGGCAGAAATCGAATATTCATTGTCTATTAAACCACAAGGTCACAATGAAAATTTGCTACATCATGCACTTTGGGCTTCTCTTGTTTACGATGTCAGCTTGGCTGTGCTGAGTGAATTTCACAGAAGATGCTTTATCTGTAATCTTAACTTTAAAAATAATTTTCTAAAAGTATTTTTCACCTATAGAATATTTTTCATCAAGCACCATTCTCAATTATGAGAGGGTAGATTATTTGACCAATATACATGTATATATGCTATCAACTTATAAAATTTATTTATAGGGATTTTCTTTATTGAAGTAATTTGTATATGAGATAAATCAGAATATATTTTAAATGAAATGATAATGAAAATGCAATGCACCAAAATTTGGAAATGCAGGTAAAGTGCTGGCATCATATACATACATATATATATATATATATATATACACATATATATACATACACATATATATATGTGTGTGTATATATGTGTGTGTGTGTATTACATGTGGAATATATATTCCATATGTGTGTTGAATCTATATGCAATTTATATGCTACATTTTATATTTGTTTATATATAAAGTAATGTATATACTATGTATAAAATATTTATATATATATAATATATTATGCATATATGTGTACTAGAAAAGAAGACTTTGAAGAATTCATGATTCACCAGACTCAGTAACAAAACACCATATGTTGTCTCTTATTTGTGAGTCTTGGCTTCTAGGCTTCGGTTTTGTGTTTGGCTTGGTGCATCTCTGGATGCCAATGTGCTAGAAAGACCTTTGGGGAGGGGGGACTTAGGAGAGGGAGGATAGTAAAACACAGATAGTATTGAAAGGGAATGCTGGGGGGTGAAAGGCTAAAGCAGTGAAGGAATTGGGGGATGAGGGAGAAGGGGAAGGGAAGGAGGGGGTTAGCCATGATTGGCTGTATGAAGAAGTAACGAAACCAAACCATCTGGTAACTGAATTTAAAAATATTAGAAGGAATTAAAAGAGAGATACTCAGCATGCCTAGTCACATCTTAGAAGCAGTAAGCTGCTGGATAGAGATCCACTGCCAGTGGGGAGTCTCCAGAAACCCCAAACAGTACAATTTCTTGCCAGCCTTCTGGCTTGTTTACTCACCAAAACTTAGACGTAAAGACCACAGTCCTTGTGCTTGATTGTTTTATGTCAACTTGACACCATCTGAAGTCATTTAAGAGGAGGAAACCTGAATTTAAAATACACTTCTATAAGAGCTGGCTGTTTGCAAGCCTATAAGATGTTTTCTTAATTAGCAATGGATGGGAAGGTGGGGCCACCCTGGGCTGATGGTGCTGGGTTCTATAAGAAAGCAACCTGAACAAGCTACAGAGAGCAAGCCAGTAAGCAGCACCCTCCATGGCCTCTTCATCAGCTCCTGCCTTCAGGTTCCTGCCCTGTTTGAGTTCCTGTTCTCACTTCCTCAACTGATGGGCTATGATCTGGAGGTGCAAGCAGAATACCCTTGTTTGGGACCCAGCACTTAGCTGTCATCTATTCTAAGCACACTAAGCAGCTGGAGATTCTACACCACTGCTTCTCATCTGGCCTTGAGGCTGAAGGGAGCCAACAGGAGTAGGAAAGAGTTTAAAAATGGTGGTCCAAAGAGCAGTTGGAATACATTTTATACATGCACAACATTGTCAACAAATTGAATCTTTAAAAAGACAAATAAAATCAGTAGTTTTTGTTCCTAAATAAGAAAAAAGATGTTTAATAAAATAACCCACAATTTTTTTTAAAAAAAGCAATACAAGTGAAGATCAATGAAATGAGCTATAAAAAGCAGAAGAAAACATATAAAAATACATACATATATATATTACATATATGTAAGCCATAGTCATGTAGTGCAGTAGGTCTCTTGGACCTCTCTTGTAATGACATTGTACGTTCATTTCTATTGTCCTTGGCAACCCTCACTCATCTCGTCTATGACTCTGACTATTTTACTTATCTCGGGAAGTAGAAACTGCAATATTTGTCCTTCTGTGACTGACTCAATTCATTCAGCATAATAACATCTGGGTTCTCTTACATTGCTACAAGTGGTGGGATTTCCTTCTCTTTCACAGCCAAATCATGTTCTTTTGGATGTACACTCATGATGGATATAGATTTTTGTATTTTAGCTACTAGAAATGATGCTAGAGTAACTGTAGGAGAGCAAACATCCCTTCAAGACCCCCATTTCCATTCCTGTGGACATACATCCAGCAATGATTGCCAGATCAAATGTAAATTCTCTCTTTTAAAAAGAATTTACACTGTTTTCCACAGCAGATAAAACATTTAACATTCCCGTCACCAATGGGTAAGTGTCCTGCCTTTTTCATGTCTTCTCCAATCCTTGCTGTTTTCTCAAATATTACTGAGAGCAGTCTAGCCAGTATGAGGGCACATAGAGGTGCACGTGCACATAAGCACTGGGCTTTCGATTTGAGTTTTCTCAATGACTATATCCTTGGAGACCATTTGCCATTGTACTATATTTGTAAATGTTATTTACATAGTTGGGAGATGTTAATTCCAGGTCCATTCAAATTCTCCTAAGAAAAGTGAAGCATCGTTGCTGTTCTCCAGTTTAGCCTTTATTTCAGCATCCGGAGTGAAGGGGGCCTTAGCCAATGTCAGCAGTCATGTCTGGCTAGTGGTAACATGGAGGTTTGGAACAGAAATTTGTTGTTTGTATGTTTGTTTGAGTGAGGGATAAATGGACTGGTATGTTACGTGTGCAATTGAATGGAGTGGGAAACTTACAGAGGCAAAGTAAAGACACATAACATCTAGAAGAGAATATCTACAAAAGGTAGACGTCTAAAGTTTATCAACTGTTATCATGAAAATGGAGCTATTCATATCTGAGACTCCAGCTTTGTGGCCCACTGGGTAGAGTCTGGGTTTTGAGGTTGAGAATTCCCTGAAAGTCTCTTCATCCAGATGGTTCTGCAGATGATGAACCATCTGACCAGGCAATGCTTAGTCACACCATTTAACTCTGCGCTCATTAAAGCTTGTGCTTTCTGGCAACATACTATATCTTTCTGAAGCCTTTCCTTGGCGAACTGCTCAGATTTGCATCATGGGTGATTTTTAGAGTGGTTGATTTCACAAGGATTACCAGAGAGCACTTCATCTTCTCCAGGCCTGTGGAGAGAGCCAAGAATTGGGCATCTGTTGCTTTGCCACACACTCGACCCCATACATAAACACAGCTGGTTTGGTCTGTAAGACTATGTCTGGATTGCTTTGGCACTAAGAGGTAGTAAGGTTCGTCAATAATCTTGCAAGTGATGGGTGACGCATGGGTCTGCTCATTGGCTTGGCTTATCTCAGGTGAGTAGCAATAATCTATGCCTGACAGTTGGTAATCAAGTCGGGATTCCATTTTCATAAAATGTAAGTGTTGTATTAACTTTAGAATAGATGGGGCAGTGTGATTGGTGGAAGCTTGGAAAGTTTTGTGGTCCTGTGACCAACTGAAGAGGATAGGAAGTACACAGCCTAAGTGTAAGTCTTTTTTCCAAAGTGTACATGAGAGCGTTATTGTGTAATATTACCATCCCCTAGCACGTCACGATCATCAACATTGGGAGGCACAGGTTAGAGTGGATGAAGTGTCAGAAAATATTGAGCATTATTTATAGTGCATGGATGTTT
The DNA here is from genome assembly GCF_021556685.1 of Rattus norvegicus. Lineage (NCBI taxonomy): Eukaryota > Metazoa > Chordata > Mammalia > Rodentia > Muridae > Rattus > Rattus norvegicus. The sequence continues at coordinate 13,131,755 of NC_141537.1, read as the reverse complement.
GGCCTTCAGGGTCTGTATTTGTCTGTAAACTCTGATCATTTTTCTTTTGTTACTAGACATCAAAATATTTAATTTTTTGACATGAAAACCCTTCCCGTTACCACTGCTACATCTACCAACAAAGATCAGGCACAGGCTTCGGAAATATCCAGAGTTAAAAAGACCTCCCTAACAGAAACCTCAGAAGACAAAGAAACAAAGAGGGGACAAGTGGCTCAGGCACTGTGTCACCAACAGGGACTTGCAGTTAAAAACCTTGTACTCTTGGAGCATCTTAGTCTCGATGTCTGGAACGTGGTTGAAGCAAATGGGTCTGTAATACCTGTTTCCATTTCGGAGTAAAGTTGTGTAACAATATTTTCTGTAGGCTTAAGTTTTTCAAAACCTACTTTAACAATACTTCAATGTCCCTTTGTAGCCCACCATCCAAAGGTAGGGGGAAAAGGATGGGAAATAGGACAAGGGGATGTGGACCTATTTAGAAGTAGTTCTTTGGGGCAATTCCAATCTCTGTTGTCAGGATACCAGCAGTCCAGTTCAAAGAGTGTCACCAAACAGGAATCAACACAGTCACCTGATCCAGCAGAAACAACCAGGCCTCTGCCAAATTGGCACAGGTCAGTGAGAGTGACTAGAGTCAGCCAGAATCCCAGGAGATGTTCTCTGCCATGCCTCTCTCAATGAAGTGAAGACCAGCGAAGAAGCAGGACCAGCGGTGCGTTGTGCGGCTAGCCGTGCAAGCACACCTTCGCTGTCTCTTGGTCCAACTTTTACTCCCACAGGTCTTGCTACAGCAAAACGTCACATGAGTCTGCACCGCATGACACAACCAGAAATTCCCACTTCAATTTTCTAAATGCCAGTGACTTACACTTCCTGCATGTCAGTCATGAAAGTCAGCCTGAAGATGTTTTTCAGGGGTCATAAAAAGCTGAACGGTGACATTTATTTTAGATGCTGAAAGTAATAGAGGGTCACATAAAGAGCAAGACAGAAATGCTAATAATAAAGGGATTATTTACTGTAGCATCATCACAGACTTACTGAACCGAGATGAAGAGTAATAACGCAGGATCCATCTCTTAAAAGTCAGTTGATCTTCACCACACGCAGTAGATTGTTTGCACATCTTATACAGGGAAGAAAAGCTGCTATGTGGCGTGCAGATACTCTAAAACTGGATTCCATCTGGGAGTTTGCCCTCCCAAATGTGGAATAGCACAAGAGTAAAGCAAGACTTGTATCACCCAAGGGGCCATTTGCAAGCAGGAGAGCAGCTGTCACAAGTCTGCAGTGTCACTTGGCTATTCACTGAAGGTGTCCAAGCCTGGTGACTCTAGCTAGAGGCATATTCCCCTGAGAAGCAAGTAATAACACAATAGGTGTGTGTGTGTGTGTGTGTGTGTGTGTGTGTGTGCGTGTGTGCGTATGTGTGTATGTGTGTGTATGTATATGCATGTGTGTGAGTGTGTGTATGTGTATGTGTGCGTGTGAGTGTGTGTATATGTGTGTATGTGTGTATGTGCGTGCGCATGTGTGTGTTATCAGCAGATTAATATTCATGTCAGTTGAGGAAGTGTTATGCTGTGGGCTGCTCTGAATTCCTTTGTACACATGTCAGAAGCCACTCTACTGTTTTCAGAGAGGTCTACACATGGCTTACGTTTAAAGGAATTTAAGAATGCTCTATAGAGCTTTGATTGTTTCCAGTGTGTTGCTTCCTGCCGACATTGCTTTTGTCCAATAATTCTAAGCCGTTATTTCTGAGTTGCAGCAGCTGTGTTTATTGGGTTACAAATATGCAATGGCAGATTGTAATTTGAGATACTCTAGAACTTGGTTTGTGAATAATGTGGTAGGTTTTTGAAGGAATATTTGTCATGAGTGTGACAAAATCTCTGTCTGACTATATTCTAAGGAATGTCAGCAGAGGTGAAGACCACTGGCAGCACCAACCTACAAGGAATCTCTCTGGTTCTCTGGGGACAGCCCTTGGCATCTATTGTTAACCCTGAATTTTATAGTGTAGGCTATTTTGTGGTTGTTTCTGAGGTGGTTCTTCCTGTCTTTAAAGCCTTGTCACTCAGACATGCAAAGATGTTTGCATGTAGTTGTCTTCTACGTGCATTTATTCTCAATCACGTGCAAATGTTTTATGTTAGTCAAACAAGGGGTATTGTTTTATGGTACTTAAAATAATCAAGTTTACAAGTGCCTGTGTTTGACATAATCATTAAGAGCATGCATTCTGAAATCTGAGTTCCCGAGGTCAGCCACACGTCCCTTCTTATCACATAAGCCACTTCGCTTTTGTTTCCTCATCATTTTTGATTGCTTGCTTATTTGCTCTGGGATAGTATCTCTCTGTTATGTAACCGGCCTGTCCTGGAACTTGCTATGCAGAGCAGACTGACCTTGAGGTCACAGAAATTCTCCTGCCTCTATACTGGGACTAAAGGTGTATGCCACCGCACCCAGCAGTCTTTGTTGTATAACAATATACTAAGAGCGCCTGCTCCTAGGTGTCTACGGTTTTTGTGAAGGTTAAGGAAGTCTGGGATGCAGCCTGTTTTTGGTTGATTTTTCCATCTTATCTGTTTACATACGTGAAGTACTGAAAGGTGGTATGTGTAAGTACACGGTTAACTCTCTTATGTAATTACTGGATTTCTGTGAAAGAAGAGTAAGAGTGTATACCGATGTCTAGGCAGGTGCCTTCTTTTCTTCATTATAACCAGCAAACTTGTGTCTAGACAAAGCTGAAGACCAGGCATTGGAAGTTCATCTTACTCTTTTGAATATGATTTTTAAGAGACTTTATACAGTGTAAAACATCTTCAGGCACCAGTGGCAGCAGACTAAGGACCAGGGCCACTTTCTGCACTCTGATTCAACCCAAGCCTCCTGACACAGAAGCATAAAGCAGGATAGTTCATCTTCTGCAGAAGTGTCAGAAGACACAGTTCTCATCGTTAGGAAGGCTTTCTGGCCAATGCCTTCTGAGGGACACAGAATTATTGTACAAAGCAGATTCTTGTTTGAGAAAAAAAAAACGCCTTGTGGATAAGTTTCTGTGAGTCTTTTCTAGAGATTCTTGGGAAATAGCCCAAAAATAAATGAGAAAAATATCTGTGAATTTGGCAAGTCATTTTCAGTGGAAACTGACTTGAGCTGATTCGACTTGAGAAGTAAGTTCCCCATGTGGTAAAGAGGGAGATTCTCTGTAGGGTTAGGAGGTAAGTTCTCTGTATGTTTTTCTTTTTGGCCTTTGTGCATCTGGAATAGTCACTTACATGAGGAACTGGTATCTCAGAAGGCAGGGGGCAGGTAGAAAGTCAGAGGCCCAAATGGTCCCAGATCCTGCAGAGCTGTGCGTGCTGTCTCTGTCTGTATGAACCCTCTGAGCAGAAGTTTTCAACAAATCAATCTAATCCATAACCACTGTTAGAACCTTAATACACACACACACACACACACACACACACACACACACACGAAAAGAACAGACTCCATCACCTAATGTCAGCCCCAAAGCAATAGTCCCACTTCAATGCACTGAATTCCTTAAGGAAATTTTCATAAACTCAGAAAACACGGTCATGGCAGGCACAGGGTTAAAGCCTGTGGCTAATTCACTTTTGATCTTGACTGAAGCCCTTACTCATTTCTGCACCTTTTGTTCTATCCTATTACCTGACCAAAGAGCAGATTATATACTCAGAACAAATGGGAACTCTCTCTGAAAGTTGTGTTGTTACATTATTCCTATTTAAAAAGGAAAAGTTATAATTATTCTTTGTCAACATCATGGGAGGTGTTGAAAACGCTTACTTGTTGGTCAACTAAAACATGTGAGGATGCCAGGTGTTGTCCCAGAGAACCAGAGAGATTCCTTGTAGATGGTTGGTCTTCACCTCTGCTGGCCTTCCTTAGGCGTTGTTCCTTTGAATTGTATCAAGCCCACAACAGTGTTTAGCAGAAGTGGCTACTTCTTATTCTGAGACAGGCGTTGCACCAAAGGCAGATGTCCCTTACATTTTGATTTCTACGTTCCCAAGAGATTTTTTCCCCAATGTGTCCATCTTAAACATTTAACTATTTCCTCTTCTATTTGAACATTTGAAATATTTACTAAAATGCTATTTTGTTGTGTATCTCCGTATACATCAATTTAAACATATAGAAAAACCATATGAAAGCAACAGACCAGGATTTATATTCTTTACTGGTTAGTTTTTGTCAAAGTGATATGGACTAGAGTCTTTGGAAAGAGGGACTGCCTCCGTCAGAACTTGCCTGGTGGGCACGGCTGTGGCATTTTCTTTATTGATAAAGGAGGGTGCAGTCTGCTGTGAGCTGTGCCATTTCTAGGCAGATGCTCCTGAACTGTGTGAGAAATAGAAGGACTAAGCCAGTGGCTAATGTTCCTCCAAAGTCTCCAGTCTCTGCTTCAGTTTCTGCCTGTGTGTTCCCCTTGGCTCCCCTGGATGCTAGGCTGTTACCTGTAAGCTAAATGAACACTTTTCTATCCAAGTAGCTATTGGTCGGGGTGTTTATCCCAGTAACAGAAAGAGATTATGCACTGTGTTAACTTGGACTGTATACCTTAGCACACCTGACACCATGTTAGAGGAACAAGGCACCATTCTGACCTAAGAGCCTAGCACATAGACCGTTCTCTGAAGGAGTTGCCTCTCACAATCAAATGCTGTCAGCTTTCTTTCTCATTTATGTTATTATTAATTTTCCCTACTCTTCCATGGAAAATCTATCTCTTAGGCAGTCTAAGTGAAAATAAGGTTTATCGTTAGTCTTCCAAATAATTTAAACTTAACGAAAAAGAATATCGTTTTCAACTAAACATTTATATGTCGAAGGTTTGCTTTCCTTTTCGAGCTGTGCGGACACCCTCCATCTTCAATGCCAGTAACACTAGAATCACGGTTTTAGCTGATAGACTCTTTGTCTTCACTTAAGGAGTGTTGATGACAGAAAAACCCGGGGACGCCTTTTTCCTCCTTCAGTCATTCATCGACATATTGTCTGCTCATTCTTGTCTGCTGTGCTAGAGTTAGAAATAACCAGAGCCAAGTTTCAAGGCCTTCCCCGGGTAACAGGTTCATCTCGCTCCTTGGCAGGCACAGACAGTACTTTATATGATGACTCCATAATTACCCAGTTTTGGTAAACACACATTATTTAGCCAGTGCAGGAAAATGGCTCCTTCAGCACCAGTACATTGCAGTTCATCAAGTAAATAGTCATTTAGCCATTTTCATGAAAAATGTGTGTTATTTTGTTGATAGCTTGTCAATCCACTGCATTCAGCTAATTCCCTCTACTCCTTTACGGGCATTCTACAGCGCTTTTGAAAAACCATTTCTGTACTGTATGGAGGCTGTTCAATGCTCTATTTCCATGTAAAACTCGGTTGATGTGATTGTTTTTATAGATATTTCTATTATGAACAGCCCCTCAGCATTGGAGCTAGCAGGAAACAGCACACGGGCTATTAGACTGAATAGCTTTGATGGAAAACAAGACGCTTGATTGTCCTTTCAAAATAGAATGAAATGATTTTATGCTTAGATTCTGGCAATAGTTTTGTTTGATCATTTAAACGTGAAGTAAGTTACTGACAAAATCGTAAGACGCATTGAAAACAATGCTCTTAGTCTAGTCTGTCCTCACGGTCTGCACTCAGGTGCGCACTCGGTGCTGATGGAATTGTCTCACAAATGTACTCTTTGGATTAAAACTAAGATGGTGTTTTACACATCTTTTAGAAGGACTAATCTCCTTCAGGACAGTATTACAATTGAGGGCTTCCCCAGAAGCAGGTGCCCAGAGGTTGACTTCTAACTCAAAGATAGAGTTCCATAGAATTCCATAGAATCTTCTCCCATGAAGAGAGCATGCCAGTTTGTTTTTCTAGTGATGCATGAAGCAGGGATCTCTAACAAAGCAGTACATTAGGATGGAGATGGAGTCACCACCCTCTGCCATACTGTGCTTCTGGGCCTTGATGGAAAACGTCACATTGTTTTTGTTTCTTACCCTGGTAACACTGTGTGTATGAATGAGTGTATAATCTAAGTATATTTAGCGAGTCTCAGTAGGACACAAAGAATTGAGAAATTAAAGCCCTCCTGCTTCTTATTTATGAATTAACAGTGGCTTGTAGATCTTTTTGGCTGTTAATAGAGTTTGTCTAAAATACCTTATTATATCCTGTGTTGCTAATCCATGTGTAGTTTACTCAGAGCAGAAGCCTGGGCTGGAGAACCACTTCTCCCTGTGGCTTTTCCATTATCCTTTGAGGAGAGGCCGGTGATGATTATCCCCAAACTCTCTTTCTCCAGTGTCTTCTGCTAGCTTCCAAGAAGCATTCAAATGGCGGTGAAATTTCCATCTTCTATTATCCACTTTTTGACAATCAGAGATGTCAGCCCAAATTCTCTTGTTTGGTGACACATGAGGAGGCTGATTCCCTATAGCATTTCAGCTCAGTTGCTCGGCTCAGACAACCTTCTCTGCTTATTTTCACAGTTTTCTGTCCCTGTTTAATATTGAACTCTCTCTCTCTCTCTCTCTCTCTCTCTCTCTCTCTCTCTCTCTCTCTCTCTCTCTCTGTGTGTGTGTGTGTGTGTGTGTCTGTCTCTGTCTCTCTGTCTGTCTCTCTCTGTCTCTCTGTGTCTATCTTTCTGTCTCTCTGTCCCTCTCTGTCTCTCTCTCTGTCTTTCTGTCCCCCACCCTCTCTCTCTCTCTCTTCCTCTTCCCACTTTCCCTCCCTTCCTTCTCCCTCTTTCTCTTCCTCCTTCCCTATCTATCTATCTATCTATCTATCTATCTATCTATCTATCTTTCTTTCTTTCTTTCTTTTTTATCAGTTTAAAACATTTCACTGTTTATCGGGAAATATTTAAATTGTTTTCCAAAGTGATGGTGTTAGACAGTGAAAACTCTTACCTAATTCTTTGGTTCATTACTTCCCCTTATTTTGAGAGAACATTTTTAACAGAGTTAACATTTTAATGTGTTAAGCATCCATTTGTATCTTTGCCCTTTAATAATATTTTGAGATTTACCCTTTTTATTTGTATTTTTGTGAGTTTCCTCATTTATACTTTTTCTCCATTGTAAAAGTTCTTTACACAGCCTATATTGGCCTTATATCTGTTATGTGTATTTCATGTTTGTAATGTTTTAGAATATATAGTAATTGTTGGATTCTTGATTTGAAACTCACGTGTTATGTAAAGGAAAATTTCTACTGGACCAGTTGAACAGCAAGGTAGATGTTACTGAAAGATACTGCGCTGAAACAGAGATTGAACTCAACTTGAAAAATATTTTTTCAAAGCAGAGCACAGGAAGGACCTGGAAAAGCCAAGCAGGGCATTACAGAGCAGGGAGTGTTAAGTCTGAGGTTGAAGAGTGAAGGACAACAGTGTTCACTAATTGGTGCTTACTAAAATTAGCTTCCCACCCTCATGCTGTGTACTGAGGCCACCAGGGCACTACCTTCTGATGATAGCATTTCAAAGAAATAGTGCTCAGGTCTCTAAGAAAGGCATTTCTAGATGTAGAACATTTTCATCTCTAAAGAGCTCAAAAGACATAGACTTGCTTTTTTTCTCAAGTAACTGTGTTAATAAAGGGGCTATTTAGAAGGGGCTGGAGAAATGGCTCAGCAGATAAGAGGAATAGATTTCAATTCCCATCACCCACAGTGCACTTCCCAGCTATTCCTCTCATGTCTTCAGGGCACCAGGCGTGTGCTTGCCACACAGGTATACTTATAGGCCAAACACCGATACACATAAAATGACAAGAGAAAAAATTAACAGGGAGGCTTAGCGATCTACAGTTAGGAATCAAAAAAGGACAGAGAGGCATGCTAGGCTGTTTTAATTCCTTGGGAAGTGATGTCATTCTCAGGACCATAGAAGCAAGTCAAAGAGAAAGGCCAGGGGAGAGCTGAGAAGCTGGTGTGTGCAGAGCCCTGGGTTTTGGGTTGATGTCAGGTGCTAACTGTGCTGCTGAAGTGAAAGGAACAGGAAAAGGGTGGGGCATATGTCTCATAGGTAAGGAGGCAAACTTTGTCTCCCTAAACCTGCCACCAGGTCAAGTGGTAAGTAAATGACAGCCCAAATATATACTGTCTTGGTGTGTTTGGGTCCTTACTTACAAGATATGAGGATTAACAGAGCACTGCTATGGAGAAGTCTGCTCGTCCCTACATGAGCAACACATCCTCACCTGTCAAATAGCCCTGTAGGGGAGAGCCAGGCCTGAGTCGCAGTTCCAGTGTTGCCATTTATTAGTATATGATAGAGAAGCAATTCAATTTGCACTAAGGACCAGTGGCCTCCCCTGTAAAATGTGGACAGTAACTCCATTCAGTATTTTTGGGACAACTTAGTAAGCTGCCATATGCGAACTATCTGACTCAAATCTTTCACCTAGAACAAGTCCATTCCATGTTCCTTCTCCTTCCCATCTGATCAGCTTTGATTAAAAAGCAGGAGGAGCAGATTCTCACTCCAAAGTCCTTGGAAACTCACTCTGTGTTATTGGGGCCATCCGGTCTTATTAGCTGTGATCGGTGAGGTAGCCTCGTCTCTTCGACTGCCGTTTGCCTCAGCCCTCCTGAGTGTTTTTCCTTAGAGGTTCATTTAATCTTCACATGCAAGTGAGATGAGGATCGTAGATTTTACTTCATCCTCAACACCAGCATTGATTTATACACAGTCCTGCTCACCAAAAGTCATGAAATGATTGTCTTGAGTCTATAACGTTCAAATTGGTGAGAAACGACCATTTGAAACCTTTTGGTCTAACATGTAGAGAATGTATGTATGGCATGTGTTTCCCAACTAAACAGAATCTAAAACCACAACTCAGGAAGGATTTCCACTTTTAATTCTCTCTATATATTTTTATATTACTTTAAAGCAATTTTCAGATCTACATATATTTTGATCATGTTCTTCTCCTCCCCCACGTGCATTCAAATCCTCTCAATTTTATATATATAATGAATACCCACTGAAGTTACTGAGAACTGTCAGCTCAAGACAGTGACAAAATACATTCCGTGTACAGCCATACAAATATTAAGAGTATTTGTAAGAAAAAATATTCAAAGTGTCAGAGCAAGCCCTATTTTCATAAATCATGGCAGGCAATTATTCAATTAGTAACTACTTTATATGTTGTCTCCATATATTAATGTTTAACTGATGATAGAGCTTATAGCTTGCTTTCTCTTCTCTCCTTTCTTCTTTCCTCCCCCTCCTGCTTCTTCCCACCCCCCACCCCCTCCACTGTGCAGTGCAGTAGAAGTATGGAGTCCAGGCCCTGCTCTTCTGTTCTGTGCTGCTCAGTGGCCTTTCTCTGGTTTGACTAGTCATGTCCTGCCTAGGTAAATGAAATGTTTATGCAGCTTTAACACCACACGGATGATGAAAGAGTAATGCCAATGTGTGAAACTCTTGCCTTCGAAGTTGTTTTTAAAAAGTGTGAAGTTTTACGATGGTGAGGGCTCAAAAATTGTGAACAGGTACCCCTTTTAACAGACTCTGGTGTTCATTACTTCATTCTCCAGGGAGATGGATCTGTATATGGTTCTACCTAGAGCTGGGTAAGAACAGTTGTTAGTCTCTCTTTGTCTTCCCTGTAGTAATGTTACAAATTATACAGAGGGTGAATCAAAATTTGGAAATTATGTACTTGTAGATGGAGCTATGAGATGAGTTATGAGAATTGTGAGAGAAGACATTTTCCTAGGAGTCTCGGGGTCCCCTTGGGTAGCCTACCCCCTACCCCACCGCAGCATGGAGTTTCTTTGGGGGATACTAATCCTTAGGCCCCTGCTTGTTACCACTGGCAGCACAGCTACTGATTCTGATGCTCTCCTTCAGAAGATGTGAGTCTGAAGTCAAAGAGGAAAATACCATAAATCAAAGATTAACAATGTATGGTTTTTAAAAAATAAAAGAGCCTTAGGAATTTTGAACCAAGAAAGAGACACATTAAATGTATGAGACTACCCAATGGTTCCCAGGTACCTTTCAATCTATAAACAGGAGGGAGGGAGTGATGCCAAGACTCAGTTTTATAAAGGGGCAATGCTTTGTGTAGGCTTTGATTATTCTAGGCCTGTTTTCACCCTTTGTACCCAACTGAGCTTAAAGATGTTTGTTTGTTTGTTTGTTTGTTTGTTTGAACTCCGCATGCTCTTCCTATCTACCCAGTCAGGTTATCTTCTGTAAATTCACAACACCCAACACTCAAACTGTATTTCTCAAATCTCATTGTCACCAAGCTCCTGTTAGACTCTGCTGATGAGAATGCAAGTGCTGTCATTAGAGGATTGAGAGATAAAGAGATGGAAACACCCAGTTTCTGAGATATCACCATCACCTCAGCCACAGCAACAGCACTGCCAGCCTTAGCCAGGGAGAAAATGGCCGGGGCAGCAGAGGTGTTAGGAATAGGTTCCTGGAATGAGACTCACCCAGCCAGGTATGGGGCAGAACCTTCTCTCCTTCAGCCCCGGACAGCAGCTTCTCCTGCAGTTACTGACCACTGCAGGACTCCATCTTGTTCTCTAGCATCTTAAACACTTCCAACACCCATATAGCCAATCCTTCATGAGACCTTGTTTTATAAATGCCAAGGGTGGCTTGTTTTCTGATGAGTTGCTAATACAATATATTTACTCTGCAATTAAATATCATTCAACATCTGATAATCTGTTTTGTGTGAATTTACCTAAAACAACTTCAACAGAAAACAAAATTAAAGAGGCTGGCATGGAACTTATTGTAAGTCTTCTTCAGAGAAGTCGATATAATGAGAGAGAAATGGCAGGGACACTGGTCTAAGATCAAAATTCACGGCACAATTAGCTACCATTGATCATCTAGAGTTCCTCTGTGGAAGATGTGGAAGGCAGGAAGAGAGCCTAAGTGTTGTTTTTATGCCTGGCTCTACTCCATTCTCTTCTTGGCTGTGTCAGACACCACTTGTGGACTGGAAAATCAGATGAGGGCGAAGGACCACTTAGACACAGGTGCCAGTGAGGACACCAGGGAAGTAAGTGGCTAGACGCATTTCTCCTTGGTTTTCATTTGCTTTGCATTTGTTTCTGGATTAATACTGAAATCTAGCCTTTGCACAAAGTGTATTCCTTTAGCATAACATTTCCAAGGACAGTGTCGACCATAAAAAGTGTCATCTTAATTATTTGGTCAGATTAGAGAAAAAAATTTGCCAGTGACCTTTTACCAATAACTGAAATTTTACATTGCTTTAACTATTAAAAAAAAAAAGCAAGATGGTTGGGCTATGTAGAGACATTTCTGATTTCGGTCTTTTAAACATGTGGCTTTGGGAGATCTGCAGTTGGCCAAGGATACTTCTGAAATGATGTGGGAGAATTGGGAAAGTTCATCATGTAAATGTGCTCTTACTGCAATCTTCACCCTTCTCCAGGGCAGGACATTTCAGCACTGGAAACAAGGAAGTGGCTTTCTGTATGTTTCGGACAACCGCATTCATGCTTCCACTAAAAGTCTCCAGGTAGCATGCAAAGAGCTCACACAGCTAACACGAGGCCATTGCAGCTCCACCGCCTCGTGCACTTAGGTCCGCCCCTACTTTGTTGGCAGCGCCGCCCAGCCACCGTCAGTCATGGCTCCCACAGCTAACACGTGGCCATTGCAGCTCCACAGGTTTACCCCTACTTTGTCGGCAGCCGTGCTTAGCCACCGTCAGTCATGGCTCAGTCACCAGATTAACCCAAGGGAAACAAGCGTGTGTGTATGTTTTGAAGTGTTTATTTATTTCACTGGACCAAGGCTTTCTGGATAAACATGATGGATGTTTGAACTAATTGTAATCCTGGCCTGTGGATTAAAGGGGATTTTAGCAGGAGTTGGAATCTGTTGCTGAGAATCAAGTAGAAGCGCGTTGCAGAAGTTCGCAAATGGCGTTTGCCCAGATTCAGCATCAGTGAGAGCTTAGGTTTTGATTTCATGTATTTCTTGGAACTGTATTTCTGATGCTTCCCTTTAAGTCTCCCTGTCATTTTTGACCTCCATCCAAAGTCTTCCTCACTGCAAGAGCAACTCACAATTCTCCAAGTGTTCGTTTCCCCCTTAGCCCCACATCGCTGCTGCTGCCTCCCAACATGCCTCCTCCAAAGATTTTATTCTTATTGTACCTGCTGAGTTCGACAGCAGTGTCTAAAGGGCAGAGCAAGGACACTGACCTTGACTTTATGGGTTAGTAAATCTGACTTAAAGCGGAGGGGAGCAGTCATTGTCCATCTGCCTCACGGAGTCAGTGTGACAGAGTGAGAAAGGATTGTAAGACCCAGAAGGGTCAAGGACACCAAACAAAAATCCACAGAATCAACTAATCTAGACCCACAGAAACTGAACTGACAACAGACAGCCTGTACACAGGGCTGACCTAATGCACTGTGGTTATGTAGCTTGCCCTTCATGTGGGACCCCTAATGGTGGGGATGAGGACTGTCTCTGACTCTTTTTCCCTGCTTTTGGGATCCTTTCCCTCTGACTGGTTTGCCTCATCCAGCCGGTATGAGGATTTGCGCCTAGTCTTGTTGTAACTTACTATGCCATGTTTGGTTGAGATCCCTGGGAGACCTGCTCTTTCCTGAAGAGAAATGGAGGAAGAGGGGGTAGGGGAGGGGCCTGAGAGGGGAGGAGGGGGAGATGCAGGAACACTGGGTATTGAGAAGTACCATGGGATGGCGGAGAGTAGAGAAGCTTAGTGTAACCATACAGTGCGGTGGGATCTCCAGCAATGTTAGTTCCTCCAACCGGGAGGCAGCGGTAGTGACTCCTAGTCATCTCTAAAGGCTACTCAAGAGAAAAGTCAATGTGTGTAAATGCACTTTGTGTACCATAAAGTTCCATAAAATTTGAGTTATAAGAGCTTATTTCTGTTTAGGAGAACAATGGGAAATTGATTCCGGGGGATTATTCATTTAGTTATCCATGCGCTAGACTTTGTTGCATAACAAATAGAGCATGTTCTATTATTTGGCACACTGTATATAGCTGCATATCCAATTTAATAATCACGCTTGGGTTGATTTCTCCACATCCAATCAAGAAATTAGATACATACGGACAAAGCTACGTCTGGGAATAGATAGAGAACTGAGATTGGCAGTGTTTGAGAATTTGCTTCAAAGTATTTGTTTAAGCATCCACAAAGTTGGTTACTTTCTTTCCCCCTCTCCTTACTTCTTCCTTCCTCTCTCTCTTTCCAAGATGGATCTCATCTGGTCCACTGCTTGTGCTGACTCAGAGATTCCCTTAGTTTCTGGGAGTTTTTCCTTCCCATGACATTAGTCTCTCTCTCTCTCTCTCTCTCTCTCTCTCTCTCTCTCTCTCTCTCTCTCTCTCTCTCTCTCTCTCTGTGTGTGTGTGTGTCTATCTCTCTGTTTCTCTCTGTCTGTCTCTTTGTCTCTCTTTGTCTCTCTGTGTCTCTGTATCTGTGTCTGTCTGCCTGTCTGTCTGTCTGTCTGTCTCTCTCTCTCTCTCTCACATGTGTATGTGTGGTACTCTGCATAAATGTGTACATACATGCATGTAGAGGCCAGAGGTTGACATCATCCTCCATCCATCACTTTCCATCTCGCTCATTGATGCAGGAGCTGTCAATTAAACCTAGAACCCACCCACATGGTGGTCTCACTAGCTGCCTTGCTCTAGGCATCTCCTCTCACTTCCTTCAAGACTGGACCAGCCACACTCATCCAGCATTTTATGTGGATCCTGGGGACCTGAACTCTTGTCTTCACATTTCTATGGCAACTATGTTAGCCAGGAACTGTCTCCCAAGTCCCAGGATAGGTTCTTTCCCAACTCTCACCCAGGAAAACATGTACCTGTTAGTCTTCAGTGTATGCTAGGCATTCAAAGCAGAAAATTTATTCCCAGTATTAGATGTTTGCTGTGACTTGTCTCCCTTCTTCCTACCTCAGCTGGCTGTTAGCCTCTGAAACTAGTGAGTAGACACTGTTATATGGGATCCAGTTCTGAGGTCGTGGCTACTTGTCTCATAGGCAATTAGGCATGGGCATTTATTTCAGTGGTAGCCACAATGCCAGCTGCTGGGGACCTCGGAACACTGCTCTCCATTTCCACCCTCGTGCCTATGGAGTAAGCATGGCAGCCACCGCCAACTGCTGGGAGCTTCAGCTCTGGATGCTGGCCGGTTCTCAGAAACAGAGGTAGAGAATAACTGACACATCATTTGCACCCCGGTGAAGAGTGGCAAGGATGTGAAGATCTGTTCCTGGGCCGGGAGCCCTACAGACATGTTTCATCATGAAGCAGTTTCCATGGAGAATGACAAATTTCCCAAGTAGTGAGGACTTGTGAAACTATTCCTACCTTTAACCATTGAGGTGCTTCCTGGGGAACGGAGCTTTGATTCTCTCGGTTTGAGTGTCAGTCATTCCACAGGAGTCTCCACCTTAACTCGTTCCACATCAAACCTTTGCCCTGCAGATACGTGGACCATTTGATCCAACCCGTCACTGAGGTACATAATGTTGACTTCAGAGCTCCCTGGTTTGTTTTGAAATAACAGCTACAACTTACTGCCGAGGCTGTCTGGAGTCAGCACAGCTTGTCATGAACGAGCATAAACACAGACTTCCGTCCTCTTCCCGGCTCACTGGAAGTTCTTTTATGCATGGCGGAAGAGGATTGGACTGTCTTCGTTCTCTGTCACATTTTGTGTAAAAGGCCCTTAAAAACATCAACACAGTTTAGGATGTGGCTTTGAAGTACTGGCCAGGGACTCATTGCTGGCCTACGTCCCAGTAGATATTAATTGAGAGATGCGTCTAACTAGACTTTATGATTTTTTCTCTTAATAAAAGCTTCCTTCTGAAAGGAAAGCCTATTATGCCATTCTTAATTTTATTTAGCAGATTCAGCTAACATGCTGCAAATCTAATCCAGGACACAAAGGTAGCTAACTAAAATGTGCGCGTACACACTCACACACACACTCACACACTCACACCACATGCACACACACTCACACACACACCACACACTCATACACACTCACGCTCACACACTCACATACACACATACACACTCACACACACTCACACACTCACACACACTCACACACTCACACACACACTCACACCACATACACATTCACACACACTCACACACACACTCACATACACACATACACACACACTCACACACACACTCACACACACCACACACACACTCACACACTCACACACACACACTCACATACACACATACACACACTCACACACACACTCACACTCACGCACACACCACACACTCACACACTCACACACTCACACACTCATACTCACACACTCACATACACACATACACACTCACACACTCACACACACTCACACTCACACACACACCACACACTCACACACTCACACACACACTCACACTCACATACACACATACACACTCACACACTCACACACACACTCACACTCACACACTCACACACTCACACACACTCACACACTCACATACACACACACTCACACACTTACACACACTCACACCACATACACACTCACACACACACTCACACATACTCACACACACTCACACACTCACACCACATACACACTCACACACACTCACACACTCACACACACACTCACACATACACACACTCACACACTCACACACACTCACACACACACATACACACTCACACACTCACACACACCCTGTTTACTCCACTAAAATTTAGTTTCCAGGGATATTTGGTACTCATGAAAGCTTCCCTTTACAAGTTATATTTGGCAGTAGTTGAACTCAGTTTCCCCAAACAAGCAACAAAGTCTGTTGCTGATTTCCAGAAGTCCATGGGGATGGGGACACACTCGTACGAAAGAAACTAGGATCAAAGTAGCACTTGGAATGGCATTTGGCAAAGGACTTATTTCTCAACTTTCAGAGCACAAGCGAAGCAAAAATATTAATTGTGAGATGAATTGTGTATTAATACCTACACCTAATCCGGCATTCCTTTTGAGCACAATTAAAGCACAATTTCAGAAAAGGGAGAGGAGGTAGATGGTGGCATTTGAAGCACCACACTCGGAGAACACCAAAATGCCAGGCAGGTGCTTTGTGAAGCTATGCCGTGTGCTTAGAACACACACTGCCTGGTGCTTCATCCTGAAGGAAAGAACAGTTAGCTATATGAGGTTGCAGGATGAATCAGGTGGGAGATGGGGCAGAATTGGGATGCTGTCCTCTGAGCTCTTTTTTTTCTCTTCATTCATTTGTACCTAGCCCCCTATTTTCCAAGGGGAAAAAGAAATCCGCTAAATAGCCTTACCCGAGAATTGGCTTTTCTTGATAATTCCGTTCTTCTTTCTTGTGGAATAATTCTGAGTTTGAGGAAATGAGCTATTTCACAAGAAGAGGTTAATCTCTGTTCATCCTCTTATTCTCGGTAGCCACTCATTCTTCGGGAT
The DNA here is from genome assembly GCF_021556685.1 of Rattus norvegicus. NCBI lineage: Eukaryota > Metazoa > Chordata > Mammalia > Rodentia > Muridae > Rattus > Rattus norvegicus. Next base: position 13,115,197 of record NC_141537.1, on the reverse strand, counting down.
CCCATGTCCCATGGGGTCCCACTCACATTCTGAGGGTAACAGGATTTAAGGTATTTGTAAGATCTCAATTCAAACAGAACTTGGCTGAGAGAAAGATTGTGTCTACTGACCCACGCCTGGGCCAGGATCAGTAGCAGCAGCACTCAGTCTGCAAACACTAACAGCTCTATAAGCACAAACACAATTCCTGGACTCTGCTAACCACCACACTTTTCCGTGCTGTGCAGTGCAGTAACTGGGAGATAAAGAGCATAGGAAAGTAAACCAGGCTATGGCTCGGGAGAGTCAGGTAGAAACCTGAATCCAGACACACAGCCCTCAGTCTATGTTCCCAAACATTGCTGAAGTCTATCCCAGCCACATGCAGCTATGCCCGCCATTCTTTTCATTGATGGTTTGTCTTTGTTAACCTTTGGTTTCTACATCTCTTCCCCTTTAATCCATCTCTGATTTCTACAGTTCAAATAAGACATTCCCTTGCAACCTACATACCCCAGTGAGGACACAGGCTTCCAGTAGAGCTGACTGGGTACTAATTTCAGTCTGTTTCCTTATTGAATCCACCAGTTTCCCACAAGTCCCAGAAGCACAGTTTTTCTGAAAAGACAATTTGTGCTTTAAGAAGACCATGCCTCCTTATAAATATGAGCGTCCCCTGATTTTTCTCATTTTTCATACTGCTAATGCATGACATGAACAAGTCACATAGTTCTTTCTGTAAAATGTGCCATGTGGCTTGAATGTGCTTCCCATGTTGCCACTGATGGTCACCTAAACTGCAGAAGGCAGGAGGCGCATTTGCACTTCAGAGCAGCCCTCCGACAATCACAGTAGCTATTAATGATGACAAGACAGAGTCGTGAAACGGGAGGGTGGGGGAAGATATTCTGTTGTCCCCATTGAAACAAAGCAAAATGGCTTCCTTTCTGTTGTCCCCTGCCATGCCCTCTACAGTTGTGACTGAATATTAACAGTGAAATCTTTCACTTAAGTCTCATCGCCAGTGTGAGATGGATTTTACAGTCATCACATTACACATGAGGAAACATTTTAGGGAGCTTGCCCTAGCTTTTGGATGGCAAACTCCATTCAAAGAAGGAATAGCCACCTTGAAGTCTGTGGTGCTGACAACTATGAAAATAGCTTATAGAAACCTCAGGCCAAAGGCTCTCTGCTGTGGGTCTTGAAAAAGTTATGCAACCTGTCAGTGTCTCATCTTTCCTGCATCTTGTTTTAACTAATAAAATCAGAAAGATGCAGTAAGCAGCTTTGTACTTAATATTTACTATTTGAATTTTTCCCTTGAGATGGAATTCTATTAATGCGTATGTACAGTGTGGTTGAGAAGTTGGACCGTGAATACCTCGATCAAGTATTTCAGCTTAATATAAGATTTTCATTACTCAAAAGTTAGTTAAAAAATTTTAGTCACTGTAATCAAAACATGTTTGTGTATGTTTAAAACTGGGTTTGTCTGTTATCCTCATATCCTAACCACCTCCCACCACTTTGAATTTTATAGACTTTTAGTAAACAAAGGTGAGATATGGAGAAAGCTGCAATTTTAAAGAATCCAATCTTCTTTGCCGTCAAATAGAGAGTGAAGTATTATCCTCAAGACTACTTTATTTCATTTTAAGATAATCTTTAAGAACTATGTGTGCTCTATGAAATATTAAAATGTAGGTGGTTAGTAAAAGAGGACAATGGGGGTGACTATAACCAAGTGTTGCATACAAACAGGAGAAGTCACCATGAACTCCATCATTCAGAACAATTAGTGTGTGTTAATAGACATGCCGACAAAAGGTACCTAGAGATCATCACCGATGCCTCTCCTCTTGAGCTGTAACCTGTATTTTTTATACATCACACATGTGTAAGCGTTTTTAAATATTCATATTTAATTAATCCACACATTGCCCTTTTGCATTCATTATTATGTGACCTTTACTTCAACTAGTAATTTTCTTTCTATTTAGATAAAATTTTATCTTCCCTAAAACCAAGTCCGTATTCTTATTTCTCCAGCTGACTAGTATTTTTCTGTGCATAGCATATTGAAGTTAGCATCATTACTTATTCTTATCACTCCATAAGTTCATTTTGCCTTGATACCGTTTCTTGGGCCTGGAGTGATGGCTTAGCAGTTGAAAACAGCCATTGTTCTTACAGAAGGCCTGAGTAGTTTGGTTCTGAGTTCTTCTCTGGTGGTAGCTCGCAACTGACTGCAACTTCAGTGCCAGGGCCCCTGAGATCTTCCTCTTACCTATGTGGGCACTAAGCATCTGACTGGTACACATGCATGCATGAAGGCAAAATACTGATGCACACAAAATAGAGACAAATACGTTTTAAAATGCAATTTCAGAAGAGGCCACAGCTCCGTGGGGAAAAAAAATGCTTGCCTTAGCAGGATGCCTGGGTTTCAGTCAGCATCATAAGAGAAGGACAAAAAGCAGTGTTCTATTCTAAAATACTACTGCCTAGTCCATGACTGAGAAGCTCGAAACTTAAACAAGAGAAATCCAGTGAGAAAGTGCAGAAGCCTACTGTGGTAGACCTTCCAGAAGACAGTACCGAACATGAATCATTAAAGTGTCCCTCAGCCCTCGAGTGAGTGACATTAACATTGCATTATTCGTGGAAGTAGGAACCAGTTTCAGGTAAGTAGTTTAGAGCCACCGGAACCCAGTCTCTGACTTAGGCTTTCTACCTATGTACTCTGTGTGAGAACTCCCTGACCCCACAGGGAAGAACTGCTTCTTTCAAATGATTTTGAGCTCATTAAAATGCTTTCCAAACACTTTATGATTGGCCTTTCTAGCTTCTTCTCTCACAGATTCTTCCCAGTTAAACGTAAAAGTAGAGTACCTACGGACCCTACCATGTTTTACTTGTGCGTACCACAGAATGAACAGCAAATCCCAGGCACATTCAGCACAATTATGTTAGGTTCCTGGAAACCCTTCCATCCCATGACTGCTTTCCTATTGCTCGTCAAGAGAATGGAGATATATGCAAGATGCTGCAAGCCTCTTCCCATCAGCTGTGAACTTAGGCTTGGAGATCAATCGGAGGGGCTGGCCTTTAAGCCCCGCCTCTGTTCTTGGATCTTGGGCAAGTTCCACAGCCACTGGGTCTCAGATTGTTTCCAGACTGTAAAAATTAGAGTAAGACTTTCAATCTCATGCTGTGAGAGTTACACGCAATGCCATATGAAGTGTGTATCTGGCACATAACAATCAGTAAAGTGCTTTCAGAATGAATTTGCTTTAAATGAAATGGAGTTGGACAAACTGCAAAGCGCTGCTCTACAAACGTTCTTTGACGCTGTCTCTTTATTATGAACTACAGTCCAGGTAACAGGTAAAACATCTGCTTGGGGTGAGTTTATGTAGCTGCATGACAGCCTCCTGTACTGTGTAGGTGTGTGCACACTTGATGTGTGCAGGAGCATACACACTTGGCGTTAGTTTATTCCCCAGTTAGAGGCGCATGCTATTGACCCTCACGGTCCCTCCCTGCCCTTGAAGCTGCTGTTTCCACCAAGCAGGAAACCCACCAAGCCAGGGCCAGGGCCACACATCTGTTCTGTAGAGCCATGAGAGAAAATCCAAAATTCTCCTGCCTCTACATATAAGATAACTACCCAGAGTTCAGTGTAGTCCTCCGTCTACCTTCTGGGAGATGGGGATCCCTGACCTCTAGCACCTTATCTGTTTCTAAAACATGCCAGATGTATTTGGAACTTCAGTTCTAGTCAGCTGGAAAATGAGTGTGTGTGTGTGTGTGTGTGTGTGTGTGTGTGTGTGTGTGTGTGTGTGTGCGTCTGCTATGAAAATACAGTGTTGGACCCAGAATAAGTAAAAGGATTAAGGAAGTATTATCCTTGACCTTAAAGATCTCAGAGCATGGGGAAGTAGACACCAGGCTGGTTTCAGGATGGCAGAGAGGTGGTTTCTTCTTAGCATAGAATGAGGAAGATGAACATTCCAAGATAAAGCCAGAAGAAGGATGGGAGGCCAGGGATGCAGTAAACACTGTGTTTATTACCCTGGCATGCACAGCATGAAGCACTGGTTTTCAGGGGGAAAAAAGGAGATGCCCAATCAGAAAGGACAATATTCCTGTAAGACCCTTTTTTTAAACATACTCTTTTTAAGGTAATTTCTTATTGACTATTTGGGAATTTCACATATGCACCCATGTAACTGTTACCTCCAAGGTCCACCCCCACATCCTTATGGCCTCCCCTCATGAAAAAAGCAAAGATTAAAATGTCAAATTTGTGTCAATCACATAGTCACTGGAGCGTGGTCAAATTCCCAGTGGCAAGCAAACCCCTTAAAGAAAAGTGAGTCCTTCCCATCCCTACCTCGGCCTGTAGCCTTGTGTTGTGGAGAGCTGTAGCCTTGTGTTGTGGAGAGCTGTAGCCTTGTGTTGTGGAGAGCTGTAGCCCTGTGTTGTGGAGAGCTGTAGCCTTGTGTTGTGGAGAGCTGTAGCCCTGTGTTGTGGAGAGCTGTAGCCTTGTGTTGTGGAGAGCTGTAGCCCTGTGTTGTGGAGAGCTGTAGCCTTGTGTTGTGGAGAGCTGTAGCCCTGTGTTGTGGAGAGCTGTAGCCTTGTGTTGTGGAGAGCTGTAGCCTTGTGTTGTGGAGAGCTGTAGCCCTGTGATGTGGAGAGCTGTAGCCTTGTGTTGTGGAGAGCTGTAGCCCTGTGATGTGGAGAGCTGTAGCCTTGTGTTGTGGAGAGCTGTAGCCCTGTGATGTGGAGAGCTGTAGCCCTGTGTTGTGGAGAGCTGTAGCCTTGTGTTGTGGAGAGCTGTAGCCTTGTGTTGTGGAGAGCTGTAGCCCTGTGATGTGGAGAGCTGTAGCCTTGTGTTGTGGAGAGCTGTAGCCTTGTGTTGTGGAGAGCTGTAGCCCTGTGTTGTGGAGAGCTGTAGCCTTGTGTTGTGGAGAGCTGTAGCCCTGTGTTGTGGAGAGCTGTAGCCCTGTGATGTGGAGAGCTGTAGCCCTGTGTTGTGGAGAGCTGTAGCCTTGTGTTGTGGAGAGCTGTAGCCTTGTGTTGTGGAGAGCTGTAGCCTTGTGTTGTGGAGAGCTGTAGCCTTGTGTTGTGGAGAGCTGTAGCCTTGTGTTGTGGAGAGCTGTAGCCCTGTGATGTGGAGAGCTGCACTTCAGGTTTCTTCTCACCACTTTCTCCTCAAAGGCTTCCTGTCTCAGTTGTTACTTTTGGAGGTGGGTGGCGCTTCCTGACACAGACGCTTTCTATGTCTTTCTCTCAGCTGTGAGTCTGCAGTCATCAGAACCAGCACAGAAACAGCTTCCTTGTTCTTTTCAGTCTTCGGTCAACAGAAACAAGGACCACAGACTTCCACATGGCATCTGGCTAAAACATGGACCAAGAACATCCACCAGGCCACCATGCATCGTACCTCAGCATGGTCTCTGGTGGCAGTACAGACCACAGACATCAGCACAGGGACAGGGACACTATCATAGTCCTCAGTATCAGCACGTACCACAGACCTCAGCATGGCCCCTAGTGGCAGCACAGAGCATAGACATCAACATGGCCTCTGGTGGTGCTCAGTCCGTGGACATCGACAGGGTTCAGGATCTCTCTACAGCCCCATTCTTCCAACACAAATTCCTTTATCATGGGAAACTGCAGCAACACAGTATATTTTTTACCCACACAGATCTGCACACAAATACTCATTGCTATGAATCTTTGGTCTGGCTCAAGGCCTCTGGTGTCTCAAGTACTACCAATACCGATCGTTGTGAAGACTTCTTTGATCACTGCCGTGCTTCACTTTTCATCTTCGGATCTGATTCTGCAGTACCCGCTCTTCCTCCCAGTCCAGAAGCTAGTAGACAGAATGAGTGTTGAGTTGACTGACTCAAATCACTAAATCTGGGCCCGGATTGCAGTTGAGTTGGTCCAGCTGATCTTCCTGAGGCAGTGGCCTCTTCCTGGCAGCTGCCCCACAGTGGCATATGCCGGTCCACCAGTTGAACAGTCTTCTGAGGCAGGAGTGAGTATTAATACTAGGTAAGACAGAAAGAAGATACAGAGACAAGAGATAGATTGAGGAGGGCTGTCCAGTGAATATTTCTCATAGCCTTTTTATACCCCACAGTGCCGTGAGAAGCAAAAAACACAAGTTAGCAGAAGCAATGGCTATGTGCACACAGGACATCTGTTCCCGTCCGGAGGCCTCCCTGTTCCTTCTACCAATGTTAATAGAACATACAGCCCCTCACCTTGAGCCTCAAGTGTATTTCCTCTTACTGTTCCGTGTGTCAGCATGCCAGGAACTCCACCTACCTGCAGAACATCCTGCTAGGCCAGCAACCCCTGACCTGTTTTGACCCAGCCTAACAGGCAGACTTGCACAGAAGCAGGCAAAATGGCTCCTGACAGAGGCAGGCTCAAGCTCTTTATTCTTTATGTAGTAAGTCATGTGATCTTTTGCAGTTTGTGTGTGTGTGTGTGTGTGTGTGTGTGTGTGTGTGTGTTTGAGAGAGAGAGAGAGAGAGAGAGAGAAAGAGAGAGAGAGAGAGAGAGAGAGAGAGAGAGAGAGGCAAGACACAGGAGAATTCATTTACCAATAGTCTTCTCTAAGACTTCCTAAAGAAAAAAGAAATCCCACTCCATGGGACTCTACTGTAATCTTTTTTTATTGGATATTTTTTAATTTGCATTTCAAATGTTATCCCCTTTCTTGGTTTCCCCTTCAGAAACTCGCTATCCCACCCCCCCCACTTCTCTGAAGGTGTTTCCCCCTACAACCACTCACCCCTTCCTACCTCCCTGCCCTGACATTCCCTTACACTGTGGGAAATATCATTAGCAATACATTTTGTTACCTTTAAGTTCTCAATACATATAGCAAATTCATTGTTTTCAGTAACATTTAAGCATTATTACCAAATTTTTATTCTCTAGTTAAAAATAGACAGTTGTGGGGCTGGGGATTTAGCTCAGTGGTAGAGCGCTTACCTAGGAAGCGCAAGGCCCTGGGTTCGGTCCCCAGCTCCGAAAAAAAGAACCAAAAAAAAAAAAAAATAGACAGTTGTGAGGGTCATGGCATAGACAGAATTGAAACCCATTAGTGTCGAACAAAAACACTAAATATTTCTCATTAACAATCTCTTTAAATATTTTCACATTATCGCTTGAAGACTCTGGTTCTTTGATAGAATAAAGTTTGTGCCGAAAAAGGTAGCAAGAAGATTGCCAAAGGCTGGAAGAGGAGAATGGTGTGTGTGGCTGGCTGAGCACCTGCCATTTAAGAAGCACAGAATTTCAGACGTACAAGTTCTATGATGTCTGGGTATCTGTTGCATTAGTGTGGCTGTGCTTAACACTGCTGAACTGTACCCTTGGAAATAGTTCGAGTGTTAAGTTATTTACTTATTTACTTTTATTATAATTAAAAATAAATGTGGCTGGAGAGATGGCTGCTCTTCCAGGGTCCTCAGGTTCAATTCTCAGAACTCACATTGGCTCACAGCTATCTGGAGCTCCTCTTTCAGGGTATCCAATTCCATCTTCTGGCTTTCATGGGCACCACACTCACAAATGGTGCGCACACACACATATGCAGGTAAACACACACACACACACACATACATACATAGTCACATACATACACCTTGCACATACACACACACCCCACACACATACAAACACAGACACACACACACACACACACACACACACACACACCAATTTTAAAAATCATAAAAAGGCATACCTTATGGGGAAAGCTTTCTGGTCAAGTATAGCTTTGAAAAAAATTCTGCTGATGATTTCATCTTGGGATTTCTGGTTCAAAAAAGCTTTGAGAAGCCTTGCAATAAACAACACCATTTAACTTTACTCAGAGCTTAATTCCCAAAAGCAATAGTAACAGATTAAGGTATCTTCATTGTCCCCATCTACACCATTCTAGGGGCTGTTGAGAGTCTGTTTCCTACTCTTTCTAGAACAGGACACGAAGTTCACTAAACAGTGTTAACTTCCCAATCTCCAGGTAGAAGCTTTTAACGCGTTCTGTTGCTGACATGGTGTATCTCACAAGTCATGCACCTTAAATCCATGCTTACTGAGCTTGGAGCACCGCATCTGCCAGTGCTTGTCCCTCGTCGGAAACACTTCTCAGCGGTTGTCTCAAGCTTTCTTCACAGTTTTATGTCTGGATACCACTAGCTAAAATTGACACACCCAAAGAATATTCTTTTTCAGATGTAGAAAAAAGGAATAAGCACAAAATCTCTTCACAGTCTTTTTTATAATTTAGAGACACTGCTTAATAAATAAAAACAACAAAAAGTAAAATAAAAAATCTGGCGAGCCATCCTTAGACAAAAAACATTGGAAAAGCAGGCTTCTGGCCAGGTCAACTGTTGCTTTTGTTCCTGACACTTTCACTTATAGAAGGCCCAAATATTAGGGGGTTGGGGAGGGAAATTATGATGCTTCCTTCTAGAATGACAGACTTCTACAAGGCCAATGGGCCAGCACTTCTCGTTATTACCAAATGATTGTTATTACCAAATGATGGGGGATGGAAAATTTTTAACTCAAGTCTTTCATTAAATAAGTTAGACCTTCCCTAAGAGTATACTTGATAGGAACACAAAACTCAAGCAATATTAACTGCTTTGAGCTTTGCAGATGATGTGTCCAACTTCTTGACTCTGTGATGAGATGTTGTTTACAGAATTCATGCTCAAGAATCATGCAATCTGCTTACCAAGATAGTCACAAGATGTTTTCATGGTTTCAATCAGTTCATGGGTTTTCATTACAGCTACCCCCCAGCTCCACACACCTAGCAGGCCTCATAGTAGACATGAGGCCTGATGCGATTATTTGATAAATTGCAATTGGTCTGTGTTGTAAACTTTATTGTGATGTCATTGTCTATGGAAAACAGTAAATAGAAAGTTTCATTATTAATTCGTTCCTTCAGTAAGTATTTACCAAGGGCTTGGTACACTCCAGGCACTGTGCATAACGGCCATCCACTATGAGCAAATTCAATATTTTGATGCATTCTACCATTGCCAAGAGGGGAAAATAATCTTTAAACAAATCATAGGAATAAGTTGATGGCGGTGGGCATAGTCATGACATTGGAGGAAAAGAACACCATGCTGCAAGTGTAATCAAGTTGACCTGATGAATCAAGACTCAAACAGGGCTTCTCACAGGAAGCAGACCCAACTGAGAGGAAGAAAGAGTAATGATGCGTGCTCAGAAGAATTGCTTAAGAAGAGGAGTAAGGGGGGCTGGAGAGATGGCTCAGCGGTTAAGAGCACCGACTGCTCTTCCAGAGGTCCTGAGTTCAATTCCCAGCAACCCCATGGTGGCTCACAACCATCTGTAATGGGATCTGTTGCCCTCTTCTGGTGTGTCTGAAGACAGCTACAGTGTACTTGTATATGATAAATAAATAAATCTTTAAAAAAAAAAAAAGAAGAGGAGTAAGGGTTAATCCCTGTGGAATCCCATCCTGGAAGAGTAGTTACTGAAATCCCTGGGGTGTTTTCTGTATTTGAAATGGGCTAGAAGAATCAGTGTAGAGCTATCAAGTGTGCCGTGTGTGTGTGTGTGTGTGTGTGTGTGTGTGTGTGTGTGTGTGTGTGTACACATACACATACACATTGCCTTTCTGGTCCTATTCTTGATTATTATTATTATTATTATTATTATTATTATTATTATTATTATCAGTAGAAATGTGTAGCAGTGAGTTTGGGCTAGGCTGCTTTGTGTTGCCGGCAGGTCGTGTGCTTCCAGCCATCCACCCATTGGATCCGTGAATGAAAGACACTCACACATTTACTTATCTTTGAAGTGCTTTGGCTACTCAAAGGCTGGGCAGTTTTAATCCTCCCTCGTCTAGCATACTTTTCCCTCCAATACTCCTGGCTCAACCCCTAAATCTACCTTTAACTTTGCTGCCCTGTTACCTTCTGTGAGGTTCATTGGTCTATGCTGCCCAAGATGCTTCCAGGCAGCCCTTCTGGGATCATTTTCCCTTACCATCTAAGCTTCAGATGATCTTCCCTATTCAGCTCTAAATCTGATCCATCTCCCCCAAGTCATAATGATTCTGCATCTCCTCTCTCCTGTGTCCTAGTCTGCCTGCCCCATTTCCCTTTGCCCAGCCATTGGCTTCTGGGAGTTCTCTTGGCCGGTCAAAAACCAATTGGAGGGGTTGGGGATTTAGCTCAGTGGTAGAGCGCTTGCCTAGGAAGCGCAAGGCCCTGGGTTTGGTCCCCAGCTCCGAAAAAAAAAAAAAGAAGAACAAAAAAAAAAAAAAACCAATTGGAGATGAGGACTTTCAGCATTTGGGAATACAAATTCCCGTTAGAATCAAAACATTAGAACCAATCTCCAACAAAGATGTAATATTTTACAGGCCAAAGCCCTTATAAAAATCTCCATAAATCAAAAGGACTTCGATTAGCTTGTCCCATAAGAACATTTTTTGAAACTTCTAATGTCTTAAGACTATAATGTCTGATAAAAACCCTAATTGGTTAAGAGATTTTTCTTCCCATTTCTACTGAATACTCGAACAGGAAATAGAGGTAGTCTGAGACTTATAGGCCTTCAGACACCCGCAATTCCCATATGCCATAGCTCCTGAATGGGAGCACTCCTCCTCCCCCTCTCCTCTCCACTTGCCACTCACTTAGACATATAAAATATTAATTAGTAACAGAGTCCAGTCCTCCAAAGACAACACTACAGGAAGTGGAGATGAGGACACCCAAGGCATCCAGTACATCTGTGTGCATCTGTGGTCGTCTTTTCACTTTTTTTATACCACCCTCTCCCAAAGGTGAAGACCCCAGGGAGCAGGGATTTAACATCTTCTATGTGGTACTTTACAGGTATGCCCTCTGTTCTGTTGTTGCGTCTTAAGTCAGATAAATACTTAGAGACTACTAATAAAGTACATTACCAAGTTTCAGACATGCTCCAGCTGCACATCCAGCTCTCAGCTATCAGGTCTTAACTCCAATGAACAGATGAAGCACACTGGGGCACAGAAGAGTGTCCTGTGAAGACAGGGAGTCCTGTCTGGAGAGGCGATAGCAGCAGGGTAATGCTGCCTCAGAATACAAAATAGAGAGCAACAATATGGTCAGCTAGTCTTTCAGAGGGTGTTTGGAATAACTGTCAAAACTTCATATGTGCTCTGTGACAAGAGAGCTGCTTCCTTCAAGCGCGAGTGGAACCTGAGCCAAGAAACCACAGCTTTCGTTAGTCTGTTGTCTCTGACTCACAAAATGGAGCTGACATCATGCCCAAAGAAACCCCTAACAGGGTCTCTTATCTGAAAGGAGATGGGGGAAGTCGTAGTTCAGTATTCTTAAATGTACTCCCCGTGAACCCCTCAGAAGTGTAACATACAAGACTAAAAGTTTATTATGCAGTTGTTTTTCCCAACACTAACTGTGGGACCAGTTTCCCAACCACTAACTGTGCTATCTCTACACAGCTCACTATGTTATCATGAGGTGTTGAGACAGTGTATGGGGCACCTCTTCTCCTGCTGACACTTGAATCACACAACTCTGGACAGCTTTTCTTTGTAAAGCCTCCCAGTCCCGGTGTTTCATTAAATTAATGAGAGTGGTCTAGTATGTGGTGCTAGTGAATACCGTACATACACGGATACTTTCTACTTATAGCACAGGATTCCACCCCCGCCAAAAGGTTTTCTTAGACATGTCTTTTGGTCTTCACAATTTGTATGTGAGATTAGTAAAATAGTTTTCATTACTTTTAGCAAACTAGAAGGGGGTAACTTTAGGATGAAAGCCATGTTTTAAGCTCTATGTATTTCTCACAGTTTTATATTAGATCAGATGATTGGAAACAGTTGTTAAGGATCCATCAAGTATCTTTGTAGGGATAGAAAGAAAAAGAGTTGTATCGTAGCTGCATTAGGGCTACAGACCCCATTGTGACTCTTAGTGCTGTGGAAGCTGTGATTAATCACTTAACCTCTGGGTATTCTTCACTGTCACAAAAAAAAAAATACTCCATATTTCAAGGACCCATCCTTACACACTGAGGTTATTACCATATCCTAGGTTCCATGTCTCCCATTGCCCTTCCTCAGATCTGTTCAACACTGAGAATGCTCAGAGTGCCGACCAAACTCATCAAGTCACTTTTTGATGTCAAGACTTTGTATATACTGGACTGAAGGATGTAAATGGTGTTTAAGGTCTTCATTCTCTTTCCTGTTTCACATCTCTTAGCCCTGAAGTTCTGATCACACAGAGTTGCTTAAAGCTCTTCAGCACACCTGGATAATCCCTTTCTGCCTCTAAGGACCCTCTGCTTATGATTATCTCTCTGCCGAGTGTTTGTCTATTCCTATAAATTTCCTTAGACGTTTCCCCCAAATGATAGGAACACTATCCCATAATTAAATCTGTCCCCTTGGGGCTGGAGAGATGGCTCAGCGGTTAAGAGCACCCGACTGCTCTTCCAGAGGTCCTGAGTTCAATTCCCAGCAACCACATGGTGGCTCACAACCATCTGTAAACAGATCCGATTCCCTCTTCTGGTGTATCTGAAGACAGCTACAGTGTACTTATATATAATAAATGAATAAATAAATCTTTTAAATCTGTCCCCAGTGGTAAGTTCTATGTCCTACATACCAATGCCCATTACTCAATGGAAATAAATGAATGATTGGGGTCTCAGTTGCAGACTTGCCCTTTACTCATGAGCTTTACGTTACACCGTAAACTGCTCCCACGAAAGCAGTTTTGCTTATGGCTTTGTTGGTAATTCTAAATACCAGGTTTTGTGGAGGTTAGTAGTATGGGGAGAATGCTTCTTCTGGTCACATTCTTCTCTTGTAGCAAGAAAACTCTAGGCTCTGGTGTGTGTTTCTTTCTATAAAGTAGTGGACCCATTGCTGGAAGAGGTAAGTACCAGGCACCAGGAGTCTAGTGTCCTTGGAAAAATGAAGTATGTCTGGAAACTGAGTATCAAAACAGAAGGTGAGGAAAGAAAGAGGGATCTTTATTCACCACAGGCAGAAGTGTAAACTAGTACAGTCATTATGGAAATCAGCATGGGGAGTTTCTTTAAATAACAAACTAAAAATATAGCCATGGTATGACCCAGCTTGGACCACTGCTGGCCATATATTCAAGACTCTATGTCCTAACACAGAACTATGTGGACATCCATGTCCACTGCTGCTGTGTACATCCTCGCAAGTAATTAACATCCAACCTAGAGGTCTACCAAAGGATGAATGGAAATTGTTCATCTGTAAAGAAAAGTGAAATTATGAATTTTGCAGGACCTAGACCAATCTAGAAAGTGCAGTATTAAGCAATGTGATACAAACTCAGAAAGAAAAACTGCATATTCTTTATCATATGTAGATCATAATGTATAATGTATAAGAGTGTGTGTGTGTGTGTGTGTGTGTGTGTGTGTGTGTGTTTAAAAGTGAAAAGAAAATAGGAGAATAAAAATAGTTCATGTTGAAGGACAAAGATGGTGGCTAAAAGGATACGTGGGATGTGAAGAGGGAAAAAGGAGGGGGGAATTACAAAGAGGGCTGGTGGAGGAGGGAGGAGAGTCTGCTTTAACACGGTTTGTTTGAAAATACCAGAATGTTATCTAATACCTTCTGTGATAATAGAGAAACGGGCGATGGACCTTTGGGACATGCTGAGGAACCCAGAACAGTCAGGAAAACATTCTGAAGGACAATATTACTGTACAGGATGGGAAGTGGAAATTTTTAAACTTCTGTCAGACACTCAAGAGCATATATGAGTGTTAATGCAAGGCATTGCTAGAACAGCAATCTTAGGAAGGATATAGGCTCCAGGACTCAGTGATGGATTCTGCAGACCAGGAACACAAATGTATAGTGGTGGCCACAGGGTCTGAATGCTACCTTTGCCCCTATTCCCTTTCAGTCCACTCACGTTTCCTGCTAATGGTTCACAGCTTAACTTTTCTCCAATGAATGACTCCTGATGAAGGCAAATTATCTTGCCTGGGTGATACTACTCTATTCACTAAAGGCTGTCCTGTGAGTGACAACTGGTTGACTCAGGAACTCAAAAGCCCAGATCCTTTTCTTTGAGGTGAAATAATTCACTGGTGCTTGCATTACGAAATCTCTCCTGGTGATTATGCTGAGGTCAGATTTCAAATAAATTATCTTGGCTTAGCTCTTTCCCCAGCCACTCTCCCCTTCCCCAAATCCCTGCCAAATTTGTCTCTTCCTCCATGAATCACTTACAAAATCACCTCTCCTGGACTCCCCTTCCAGGGAACCCCTGGAATCCAGGAACCCAGTCTAAGACACTCTGATAGGCTGGAAGCCTCCTGTGGTGTATGTTCCTGATTAAGGCGATGGAGATGGCTGTGGCCCATCATTTGCTTCCCAGAGAGAGCTGCTTTCCAGCCACGTTTTTTACTTTGAACAGTTGTTCCATCCATGAAGGAGTTGGGAAGGCTCTTCTCTGAGTCTGTCTTCAGGACCTTGGTGTATAGTCCTTGTGATCACCATCTTTTAGTGTTCATAGTAGTCAGTGACTCAGGCATTTGTCACCAACAGAGCTAAAAGAAGACACTGTCTGTGCCTGCTCCTGTTGTTTTTCTCCCTGCCTTCTCCTCCTGCTCCTCCTCTTCTTCCTCTTCCTCCTGCTCCTCCTCCTCTCCCTCCTCTTCCTCCTCCCCCTCCTCCTCCTCTTCCTCTTCCCCCCTTCTCCTCCTCTTCCTCTTCTTCCTCCTCTTCCTCCTCTTCCTCCTCCTCCTCCTCCCATTTCAAAGCAGCAGTTGCTTACATTTCATGAACATTGAACAGATTTAGAATCCAAAAGGCAACTGGCAAGCCACAGTGCGCCATATGTCACATTTACCCACTGCAGGTGTTCCGCCTCTAGACTGGCAGCTCGCAGGCTGGCTGTGGTCCAGTCTAAGAAGGAGAGAAGAGCTTGGAAACTGCACTCACCCTAAGCCTCCATGAGGGCAAGTCGGCATCTGGGTTTAGTTTACAGAATGGTGGTCATCATCTACACACATGCAATTATTGGAAATGTGTTTGTTGGTGAACTTTGGCTCCTCATTAAATACATACTCTTGGGCAGGGCCGCTCAGGACCCCAGTTTTGCAGAGTTGAGAGTGATTCAAGAATTGAGGTACTGACTCCAAAATAGATGGCAGCCAACAGATTCTGTAAAAATGTTTCCAATGTGATTAACTCTTTAAAGTTGGGTACAACTGCAGCAATCGATCAAGGTGTAGGACCCAGTCACTTCTTGTCACTCTTGCTCCTGATTTGTTCTACAGTATCAGTCAGTGTCCCTTACACATCTCTTAGTGCATCCCTTAGATGCTCTGTTCTTCTCAAACTGAGATGGGAAAAAATTCTCTGCAATGAATGATGATAAATTAATTGTTGATGAGCCAACCGTTTGGGGTGCTGAGCTTAAACAGGAGAGATATAAATAAGTATGACGATTTATATCAGTATGGAACTCTAACCATTCCATAAATTTTAATATCAGTTGTAATTTCCTTTACTGTCTCAACTAAAGAGTGGGATTTTCAAATAGATCTCCTATAAGCTTTTTAAAGTATTTATTTTTATTAATTTTATTTTTTAAACAGTGATGTAAAAGTAAACAGAATGTAGTTTTGACACATTTTGAAATATTTATGTTTTTGTAAAATGCTGAGTATTTTAGGCATGTAATCATTTCTGTACACCATGCATTTACACACTCGACGCTGCCTTTTCTTAACTGCCACCAAAGCATGGTGCTTCCTGTAAGTATGGAGACTGTGAAACACATGTCCAGTTCCTCTCTGGTTTTGGGATTAAAGTAGTCAGCCTACAGCCATCCCCACCTCCACTGTTGCAAACTGAGCTTTTAGCATCGGGAAATGTGTCTTCCTCAGTGCTACTGCCCCCCCCCAAGCTGAGTTCTTGTCATAGAGAGCTGCACTTGGATCCTTTCCAGTTCCTCTGTGCAACTCATGAGTAAGCTTGATTGATTTGAAAGATGCTTACAAATATTTTGGAAGTTTTTCTTCCCAGTTTTACCCCCTGCTCCCAAAAGTGCACTTTTGGGTGCACTTCCAAGGGAAGTGCTAAGGCTGAGTTATATATAAAACCATGAATATATCAAAACTCATTGTTGGTCCTTAGGGAGCAACTCTCTTTTCATGGGTTCCGTTTACCTTAGGGAGCAATAAGCTGTTTGAGATGAAAAGGCCAACAAGGCAGTCACATTGCTTTTCGTCTGGTGCACTGCAGTTATAATCCAGGATGCTTCTTTGCTAGGGCTATAGTTATGCAATTCCCTTTTCCCTTCACACCATCTCCAGAGCCTAGGAAATTAAAGGCACCGTACTCGAATTATATCTATTCTTCCCTGCCCTCCTTGAGAAATCACACATGATCATGAGAGGTCTGGATACCCAGAAGCTAGAGTATCTCAATGGAGAGCAGTGGAGGTCAGGAAGTAGTGTGGTATGGGGGAGACACACCTGCAGTGGCGTCTCCATTGAGAGAACTGAGCACTTGATACGGTCCTCAGCAGGCGATAAAGTCCATCAGCACTGTGAGATCAGATCTGGCACAAAGAATGAATGGGAAGACAGGGAAAGAAAGCCTGATCTGAGATTTTAGAAGGGGGGGCATTGTTGTTGTCTTGTTTCATTTTTTAAGCACAGGGGATCAGTGTGGTAGGCAGGGCAGTATTCACGACCACTCAGCCTGTGAAGCAATAACACGCACTCACGGAGCATCTGCCTAGTTAACTGATTTACTGCATCTCAACTATTTTCTAAGTAGGGGTGCTGCATTTGAATTTGCAGAGTCCTGAGAATTCCTATTGCATATACTGTGTATATAGCTCAGGAAAGAGTGAAAGGAAGCCATATGCCTGTTTTATATTTATGTTTAAATACATAAATGACCTCTGTTCTTCCAACACTTAAGGTACCCAGGTATGCATTTATTTAATATGTTAATGTACATGTTACCAGAAGGACAGGACATGGCCCAAGCTATTAATCTTGAGCTCTTTCAATACTCCTTTTGAGGTGGGGTAAACCCAGGTTACCCAACTCTAGGTTCTGAAATAGATGCTGACCCATTGAAGACCATTCGTGGCTGCAAACAGTAACAAGACTGGCAATATGCCCCCAATCACCCCAAATCTAGGAGCTATGTCCTTTAGGTTCACGGGGCAATATAAAGACAAGCATGCTCAGGGAGGGGATAAGCTAATGTTTTTTCCACGTGACTTGATAAGCAGCTATGTCACTTTCTTTCCCTCTCACAGCTGCCACTGTAAGCCTCCCCAGTCCATACCTCTCTAGTGGTGGTCCACTGAAGGTCTGCTGTAGTTGTCCATGAAGGAACATGCTTGTACATGCCAACACCCATGAGGACCGCATGAGAACCAGAAGGGCCCCCCAGCTAGAGTTCTATGCCTGCCTTATCATCGTGGCCTTATGATACAGTCATGTATTTAATTTCCAAGTAGTTTCTGGAGTTTTACCAGTAATTCCACTTTTCACCTTCAATCAGTCTGGATTCTTTTTATTAGATTATCCTCTTTCTTGTTTAGCTATTATCTTCCTACTGAAGCTCAACAAGGACACAACAAATAAAGCACTAGATTAAAAAAAATCTAGCTCTGCTCCCAGACCCCGTGGGAAAGAGACCTCACCGCCTGGTCAGGTGGGCATTCCTGAGGCTGCAGAGCGGAAGAGACCACCAACACTGCCCACCCCTGCCCACATCCCTGGCCCAAGAGGAAACTGTATAAGGCCTCTGGGCTCCCGTGGGGGAGGGCCCAGGAGCGGCAGGACCCCTGCCTGAGACACCGCTGGAACCTGAAGGAAACAGACCGGATAAACAGTTCTCTGCACCCAAATCCCGTGGGAGGGAGAGCTAAACCTTCAGAGAGGCAGACAAGCCTGGGAAACCAGAAGAGACTGCTCTCTGCACACACATCTCGGACACCAGAGGAAAACACCAAAGGCCATCTGGAACCCTGGTGCACTGAAGCTCCCGAAAGGGGCGGCACAGGTCTTCCTGGTTGCTGCTGCTGCAGAGAGCCCGTGGGCAGCACCCCACGAGCGAACTTGAGCCTCGGGACCACAGGTAAGACCAACTTTTCTGCTGTAAGAAAGCTGCCTGGTGAACTCAAGACACAGGCCCACAGGAACAGCTGAAGACCTGTAGAGAGGAAAAACTACACGCCCGAAAGCAGAACACTCTGTCCCCATAACTGACTGAAAGAGAGGAAAACAGGTCTACAGCACTCCTGACACACAGGCTTATAGGACAGTCTAGCCACTGTCAGAAATAGCAGAACAAAGTAACACTAGAGATAATCTGATGGCGAGAGGCAAGTGCAGGAACCCAAGCAACAAAAACCAAGACTACATGGCATCATCGGAGCCCAATTCTCCCACCAAAACAAACATGGAATATCCAAACACACCAGAAAGGCAAGATCTAGTTTCAAAATCATATTTGATCATGATGCTGGAGGACTTCAAGAAAGACGTGAAGAACTCCCTTAGGGAAACACAGGAAAACATTAATAAACAAGTAGAAGCCTACAGAGAGGAATCGCAAAAATCCCTGAAAGAATTCCAGGAAAACACAATCAAACAGTTGAAGGAATTAAAAATGGAAATAGAAGCAATCAAGAAAGAACACATGGAAACAACCCTGAATATAGAAAACCAAAAGAAGAGACAAGGAGCTGTAGATACAAGCTTCACCAACAGAATACAAGAGATGGAAGAGAGAATCTCAGGAGCGGAAGATTCCATAGAAATCATTGACTCAACTGTCAAAGATAATGTAAAGCAGAAAAAGCTACTGGTCCAAAACATACAGGAAATCCAGGACTCAATGAGAAGATCAAACCTAAGGATAATAGGTATAGAAGAGAGTGAAGACTCCCAGCTCAAAGGACCAGTAAATATCTTCAACAAAATCATAGAAGAAAACTTCCCTAATCTAAAAAAAGAGATACCCATAGGCATACAAGAAGCCTACAGAACTCCAAATAGATTGGACCAGAAAAGAAACACCTCCCGTCACATAATAGTCAAAACATCAAACGCACAAAATAAAGAAAGAATATTAAAAGCAGTAAGGGAAAAAGGTCAAGTAACATATAAAGGCAGACCTATCAGAATCACACCAGACTTCTCGCCAGAAACTATGAAGGCCAGAAGATCCTGGACTGATGTCATACAGACCCTAAGAGAACACAAATGCCAGCCCAGGTTACTGTATCCTGCAAAACTCTCAATTAACATAGATGGAGAAACCAAGATATTCCATGACAAAACCAAATTTACACAATATCTTTCTACAAATCCAGCACTACAAAGGATAATAAATGGTAAAGCCCAACATAAGGAGGCAAGCTATACCCTAGAAGAAGCAAGAAACTAATCGTCTTGGCAACAAAACAAAGAGAATGAAAGCACACAAACATAACCTCACATCTAAATATGAATATAACGGGAAGCAATAATCACTATTCCTTAATATCTCTCTACATCAATGGCCTCAACTCCCCAATAAAAAGACATAGATTAACAAACTAGATACGCAACGAGGACCCTGCATTCTGAGGACTACAGGAAACACACCTCAGAGACAAAGACAGACATTACCTCAGAGTGAAAGGCTGGAAAACAATTTTCCAAGCAAGTGGTCAGAAGAAGCAAGCTGGAGTAGCCATTCTAATATCAAATAAAATCAATTTTCAATTAAAAGTCATCCAAAAAGATAAGGAAGGACACTTCATATTCATCAAAGGAAAAATCCACCAAGATGAACTCTCAATCCTAAATATCTATGCCCCAAATACAAGGGCACCTACATATGTAAAAGAAACCTTACTCAAGCTCAAAACACACATTGCACCTCACACAATAATAGTGGGAGATTTCAACACCCCACTCTCATCAATTGACAGATCATGGAAACAGAAATTAAACAGAGACGTAGACAGACTAAGAGAAGTCATGAGCCAAATGGACTTAACGGATATTTATAGAACGTTCTATCCTAAAGCAAAAGGATATACCTTCTTCTCAGCTCCTCATGGTACTTTCTCCAAAATTGACCATATAATTGGTCAAAAAACGGGCCTCAACAGGTACAGAAAGATAGAAATAATCCCATGCGTGCTATTGGACCACCACAGCCTAAAACTGGTCTTCAATAACAATCAAGGAAGAATGCCCACATGTACTTGGAAATTGAACAATGCTCTACTCAATGATAACCTGGTCAAGGAAGAAATAAAGAAAGAAATTAAAAACTTTTTAGAATTTAATGAAAATGAAGGTACAACATACCCAAACTTATGGGACACAATGAAAGCTGTGCTAAGAGGAAAACTCATAGCGCTGAGTGCCTGCAGAAAGAAACAGGAAAGAGCATATGTCAGCAGCTTGACAGCACACCTAAAAGCTCTAGAACAAAAAGAAGTAAATACACCCAGGAGGAGTAGAAGGCAGGAAATAATCAAACTCAGAGCGGAAATCAACCAAGTAGAAACAAAAAGAACCATAGAAAGAATCAACAGAACCAAAAGTTGGTTCTTTGAGAAAATCAACAAGATAGATAAACCCTTAGCCAGACTAACGAGAGGACACAGAGAGTGCGTCCAAATTAACAAAATCAGAAATGAAAAGGGAGACATAACAACAGATTCAGAGGAAATTCAAAAAATCATCAGATCTTACTATAAAAACCTATATTCAACAAAACTTGACAATCTTCAGGAAATGGACAATTTCCTAGACAGATACCAGGTACCGAAGTTAAATCAGGAACAGATAAACCAGTTAAACAACCCCATAACTCCTAAGGAAATAGAAGCAGTCATTAAAGATCTCCCAACCAAAAAGAGCCAAGGTCCAGACGGGTTTAGTGCAGAATTCTATCAAACCTTCATAGAAGACCTCATACCAATATTATCCAAACTATTCCACAAAATTGAAACAGATGGATCACTACCGAATACCTTCTACGAAGCCACAATTACTCTTATACCTAAACCACACAAAGACACAACAAAGAAAGAGAACTTCAGACCAATTTCCCTTAAGAATATCGACGCAAAAATACTCAACAAAATTCTGGCAAATCGAATCCAAGAGCACATCAAAACAATCATCCACCATGACCAAGTAGGCTTCATCCCAGGCATGCAGGGATGGTTTAATATACGGAAAACCATCAACGTGATCCACTATATAAACAAACTGAAAGAACAAAACCACATGATCATTTCATTAGACGCTGAGAAAGCATTTGACAAAATTCAACACCCCTTCATGATAAAAGTCCTGGAAAGAATAGGAATTCAAGGCCCATACCTGAACATAGTAAAAGCCATATACAGCAAACCAGTTGCTAACATTAAACTAAATGGAGAGAAACTTGAAGCAATCCCACTAAAATCAGGGACTAGACAAGGCTGCCCACTCTCTCCCTACTTATTCAATATAGTTCTTGAAGTTCTAGCCAGAGCAATCAGACAACAAAAGGAGGTCAAGGGGATACAGATCGGAAAAGAAGAAGTCAAAATATCACTATTTGCAGATGATATGATAGTATATTTAAGTGATCCCAAAAGTTCCACCAGAGAACTACTAAAGCTGATAAACAACTTCAGCAAAGTGGCGGGGTATAAAATTAACTCAAATAAATCAGTTGCCTTCCTCTATACAAAAGAGAAACAAGCCGAGAAAGAAATTAGGGAAACGACACCCTTCATAATAGACCCAAATAATATAAAGTACCTCGGTGTGACTTTAACAAAGCAAGTAAAAATCTGTACAATAAGAACTTCAAGACACTGAAGAAGGAAATTGAAGAAGACCTCAGAAGATGGAAAGATCTCCCAAGCTCATGGATTGGCAGGATTAATATAGTAAAAATGACCATTTTACCAAAAGCAATGTACAGATTCAATGCAATCCCCATCAAAATACCAATCCAATTCTTCAAAGAGTTAGACAGAACAATTTGCAAATTCATCTGGAATAACAAAAAAACCCAGGATAGCTAAAGCTATCCTCAACAATAAAAGGACTTCAGGGGGAATCACTATCCCTGAACTCAAGCAGTATTACAGAGCAATAGTGATAAAAACTGCATGGTATTGGTACAGAGACAGACAGATAGACCAATGGAATAGAATTGAAGACCCAGAAATGAACCCACACACCTATGGTCACTTGATTTTTGACAAAGGAGCCAAAACCATCCAATGGAAAAAAGATAGCATTTTCAGCAAATGGTGCTGGTTCAACTGGAGGTCAACATGTAGAAGAATGCAGATTGATCCATGCTTGTCACCCTGTAGAAAGCTTAAGTCCAAGTGGATCAAGGACCTCCACATCAAACCAGACACACTCAAACTAATAGAAGAAAAACTAGGGAAGCATCTGGAACACATGGGCACTGGAAAAAATTTCCTAAACAAAACACCAATGGCTTATGCTCTAAGATCAAGAATCGACAAATGGGATCTCATAAAACTGCAAAGCTTCTGTAAGGCAAAGGACACTGTGGTTAGGACAAAACGGCAACCAACAGATTGGGAAAAGATCTTTACCAATCCTACAACAGATAGAGGCCTTATATCCAAAATATACAAAGAACTCAAGAAGTTAGACCGCAGGGAAACAAATAACCCTATTAAAAAATGGGGTTCAGAGCTAAACAAAGAATTCACAGCTGAGGAATGCCGAATGACTGAGAAACACCTAAAGAAATGTTCAACATCTTTAGTCATAAGGGAAATGCAAATCAAAACAACCCTGAGATTTCACCTCACACCAGTGAGAATGGCTAAGATCAAAAACTCAGGGGACAACAGATGCTGGCGAGGATGTGGAGGAAGAGGAACACTCCTCCATTGTTGGTGGGATTGCAAACTGGTACAACCATTCTGGAAATCAGTCTGGAGGATCCTCAGAAAATTGGACATTGAACTGCCTGAGGATCCAGCTATACCTCTCTTGGGCATATACCCAAAAGATGCCCCAACATATAAAAAAGACACGTGCTCCACTATGTTCATTGCAGCCTTATTTATAATAGCCAGAAGCTGGAAAGAACCCAGATGCCCTTCAACAGAGGAATGGATACAGAAAATGTGGTACATCTACACAATGGAATATTACTCAGCTATCAAAAACAACGACTTTATGAAATTCGTAGGCAAATGGTTGGAACTGGAAAACATCATCCTGAGTGAGCTAACCCAATCACAGAAAGACATACATGGTATGCACTCATTAATAAGTGGCTATTAGCCCAAATGCTTGAATTACCCTAGATGCCTAGAACAAATGAAACTCAAGATGGATGATCAAAATGTGAATGCTTCACTCCTTCTTTAAAAGGGGAACAAGAATACCCTTGGCAGGGAAGAGAGAGGCAAAGATTAAAACAGAGACTGAAGGAACACCCATTCAGAGTCTGCCCCACATGTGGCCCATATATATACAGCCACCCAATTAGACAAGATGGATGAAGCAAAGAAGTGCAGACCGACAGGAGCCGGATGTAGATTGCTCCTGAGAGACACAGCCAGAATACAGCAAATTCAGAGGCGAATGCCAGCAGCAAACCACTGAACTGAGAATAGGACCCCCGTTGAAGGAATCAGAGAAAGAACTGGAAGAGCTTGAAGGGGCTCGAGACCCCTTATGAACAACAATGCCAAGCAACCAGAGCTTCCAGGGACTAAGCCACTACCTAAAGACTATACATGGACTGACCCTGGACTCTGACCTCATAGGTAGCAATGAATATCCTAGTAAGAGCACCAGTGGAAGGGGAAGCCCTGGGTCCTGCTAAGACTGAACCCCCAGTGAACTAGACTATGGGGGGAGGGCGGCAATGGGGGGAGGGTTGGGAGGGGAACACCCATAAGGAAGGGGAGGGGGGAGGGGGATGTTTGCCCAGATACCGGGAAAGGGAATAACACTCGAAATGTATATAAGAAATACTCAAGTTAATAATAAAAAAAAAGAAATCCAGTATTTTATACAATTCTATAGATACGTTTATATAGATACATGCATCAATATAAATATATACACATATATAGGTAATGAATCTAATAAAAGTGCAAAATTATATATGTATGTATACATACATATACATTATATATTATATATAATAGAGAGAAAGAGGGAGAGAGAGACAGAGAAACAGAGAGAGACAGAGTGAGGGAAAGAGACACAGAGAGAGGGAGAGAGGGAGAGAGAGAGACAGAGAAAGAGAAAGGGAGAGAGACAGAGAGGGAGGGAGGAAGAGAGGGAGAGAGAGAAAAAAAATCTAATGAGTATAGATCTTGTTCATAGATAATGAACAAATTCTCAATGAACATACTATCTACAAAAATTCTTAGCAGAATGTTAGCAAATCCAATCCAAGGGCATGAGAAAGCTATCTCCAGTATTAGATTAATCCAGTGATAATATATAACTAGGTTTACCCCTGGGGGTGCTCAGGTCCAGAAAAGCAGGCTCCAGAGCCCAGAAGGCATAGACACTACATAATCTATGAATCTGGGATCACTTAGAGTTCCTGATAGATCACACAGTCTTACTTACTTCTGTCCTGACACCCGGTTCATACGTCACGTCAGCAGTGAGGAGAGCGAGAATTTTGTCATCACTTTATTTTCCTAAGGAATGCACAGTTTGGGGGAAACAAAGTGGGGGCTGGTCACTTCTGATCAACAGTGGGGAGCTGCATCATGGAGGCATGCTGTGCCCTCACCATGACAGATTCTAACTGAAGTCCCACGCTCACCTACTTTCTGTGTTCCTTTGTTTACTGTTAGAACTCAAGAGCCAACTCCATCACCTTTGGTGACATGCCAAGTCATTTTTCACGTTAAAAAAAACCACAATTATAGATGCTGTTGGGGTCTGAGCACCAAAGCAATATCCCTCTCGTCGTCTCACGGTGAGTAGGGAAATATCAAGGGAGTGCTAGACCCTGAAGTGCATATCAGATCACAGTAGGTGAGGATCCACTGCACAGATCCACTGGGGTCTCCTCCTATCCTGCTTCTTGCTGTAACTCCTAGGCAACGGGGCAGGAGGAGTGCTCACAAAATAAATTCCAAAGTACAGAGTTGTAACCCTTTACATTAGAAATTGATTTCCAGTGTAGGGATCTTCTATATGCCCCTGTATTCTTTGAATTAAACATTTAAGATATCTATATTATAAGAATTTCTATCCAAACTACACAGAATCAACACAGAAATAGATATATATATACAATTATAGTTGGTCTTATGTTCCCTTGGATTCATCCCATCACACATTTATCACAAATATTATCACTGAACAGTCATAAAAAAGTAGGCTTCCATTTCAAGAAGATGTTTGTATGTATTCATGTGACTGCACACCATGTACATGTGTGCATGTATATGTGTGCGTTCATATGTGCACACACCATATACATGTATGCATGTTCATTCATTCATATACCAGTGTTAGAAAGTCTGTGTGGAGAATTAGGGCTGACTGTTTCTCCCTTGTGGAATATGCACACTTTACTAATGGTTAGTTTATTTTAAAATTGTTCAAAGAGTCTCCGCTCTAGGATAATTTCTCATCAGTGGATAAGGACTAGAGAATTGCTTGAATAACAATGCTTTCGTAAATTGAGATTTTTTGATATTTCATGAAATGAGTGTTCCCCTTTTCCTATTTTTAAGAAGTTAGTTAAAAAAAAGAATCAGATTTCTTGATTTGGGTCACTTTTGTGGTCAGATACTGGCCCTCTTTTTTTCCTCACTTACAAGTTTATGTTTCTCAACCGTGTGCCAGTGGGAAGCCACACATCCAAGAATATTTGGGCAGCAAAAATTGGCCTTGATTGGAAACAGGGAGGCAAAGATACACAAAGTTCGGTGGAAAGGGAAAGGGGGTAGACCTGGGAAGAGTTGGGGGAGGGAGGGTAAACATGGTCTGTAAAATTCTCAAAGAATTAATATAACTATAATGCACGCATGCACACAATGCATTTTAGAGTTCTTCTTACCCACCCTTCCAACTGCTCCTAGGTCTGCCCCATTCCGGGTCTCCTCCCGGAATGTCCTTTAATGTCCTTTCGTTTTTTTTGCTCCAAGGAAGAGACTCTCCCTTAACTTTCTTACCGAGTAGTTTTAGGGAGAGAGGTTTAATTTCTAGTCGGTCATCTCAAATGGACTCATTTAGAGTGTGATTGGGGGTCTAGGTTTAGACCCTGTGTCAGGCTGAATCCATGCAGGTACCCTGTCCAGCAGCACTAGACAAGTCTACTTTTGTCTCATGTATCCTAACTGTTCTGTTCGCTATGCTGCCATCTGGAGCCTTGCACAGGAGAGCCTAATAAATACTGTATAATAATAAATATTCAAGGCGTATTCAGAATTTTTATGTAAATTCTACAAAAAAATCTCTTCTGTTCCCACATTCATTTGTAACTACTATGCCTACTAAATATAAGAATGCTAAGATTTCTTGTTTCCAACTTAGAATATCTGTATTCTCGTTCTCTCTCTCTCTCTCTCTCTCTCTCTCTCTCTCTCTCTCTCTCTCTCTCTCTCTCTCTCTCTCTCTCTCTCTCTCCCCTGCCTAAAAAGAGGATGCACACGTTCCCTTTGTTTCTTCTCATTGCACCATTGACCTGAGTTATCACTGTTGTTCCAGGGCTTTCAGTCACGCAGCACCATCCCTCACACACCCCTCCTGTTCCACCCGATTCCCCTCCTGAATCTTTACAGAAGCAGTGGAAACAAATCTCTCAGGTCCTGGAACTTTCTCTTTAAATCACAACAAAACCACATTATATCCTTATTAATTTAAGTTTCTAAAGAATAGTAATTGTATACTGCTTACTACATTTTCATTCATTATTTATTCTCATCTAGATCAAAGCTTCCTTTTCCTCCTCTCCACCCTGTTCCTCCCTTTTGCCCCTTTCCTCTCTCCTCATCCACCCTTCCTCCCTTTTTATTCAGAACAAAAGGAGTCCTCCCATGGATATCAGCCAACCTTGGCATAGCAAGTTGCAATAACACTGGACATCTGCATCTTCTCCAATTGAGGTTCTGTGAGGCAGCAGCCCATTTAGGGGAAAGGGTTCCAAAGGCAGGCAGCAGAGTCAGAAACCGCCCCTGCTCTCTCACTCTTAGGAGCTCCACATGAAGGCCCAGCTGCACATCTATTACATATGTGCAGACTGCCTAGGTCCATCCCATGGATTATTTGGTTGTCAGTTGAGTCTCTGTGAGCCTCTTTGGGCCTATGGTTAGTTGATTCTCTAGTTTTTCTTGTGGTGTCTTGGACCTCTCTAGCTCCTTCAATCCTTTCTCTCCCTCTCCCTGAACTCTGCCTAATGTTTAGCTGCGGGTCTCTGCATCTGCTTCCATCAGTTGCTGAGTGAAGCCTCTCAGATGACAGTTATGCAAGGCCCTTTCTGCAAGTATAGCAGAGTGTCATTAACAGAGACGGGGTGGGCTCCTCATAGCATGGGTCTCAAGCTGGACCAGTCATTCCTTCAAGTTTTGCTTCCTATTTACCCCTTCATGTCTTGCAGGCAGGACAAATTGTGGGTGGAAGGTTGTGGGTGTGGTTACATTGGTGTCCCAATCCCTCCACTGGAAGTCTTGCCTGGTCACTGGAGGAGATGGCTGTTTTAAGCCCATATCCCCCATTGCTAGGAGTCTTAGCTAGGGTCACTCCCATAGATGCCTGGGAATTTCCATTGCCCTAGGTTTCTGTCTCATCCCAGAAATGTTTTCCCATTCCAACTGTCTCTCCAATACTCTCCCTCAATCCTACCCTGTCCTGATCCCTCCTGCTACCATCCCATCCCCTTCCCAACCCAGTCCCCTCCCTCTATTCATTCCCAATGTCTATTCTATTGCAACCTCTCAGTGGATTCCAGAATCTCCCCTTGAGCCCTCCTTGTTACTCTGGGTCTGTGGGTCATAGCATGGTTATCCTGTAACTTTAAGGCTTTTGGGTGCATAGCATGCATGTCTTTCTGGGCCTCAGTTACCTCACCCAGTATGATCTTTTCTGGTTCAATCCATTTGCCTGCAAATTTCGTGACGTCATTGTTTTTAACAGCTGAGTAGTACTCCATTGTGTAGATGTACCACATTTTCTTTATCTGCTTTTTGGCTGAGGAATATGTAGGTTGTTTCGAGTTTCTGGCTATTGTGAATAAAGCTGCTAAGAACATAGTGAAGCAAGTCTTCTTGTGATTGGATAGCGCATCCTTTGGGTATATGCCCAGGAATGGTATACCTGGGTCTCTACGTAGATTTTTTTTTATCTTGTCATATTTAGTTAGCGTGACACCCTGGAATTCTAGAGGTGGTTAATTAACTTTTAAAGAATTTCTCTTATCCCTCTCTTTCTATAAACTGTGACCCCTCCCAAACACGTGGTTCTGTTTCTTTCACTGTTTTTTTTCTCCATCTTTTTTATCTCCTTCAACCTCCAAGTGTAGGTTATCCTTGGTGTTTTCTCTTTGTCCTCATGGGTCCTTCCCTGAAGTGTCAAACGGCATCAGAGCTAGTGTCTCTGCCTGTGATAAACTCCTCACCTAAGTGTCTCTCTCATTGGTTCTGCTTACTGTTTTTCCCCCAGGGATTCTTCCGAACTTCACAACTGAATCCAATGTCAACCAGCCCTTCACTAACACACATACATACCCTGGCTTGTTCCCAGGGCTACTGATGGCCTCTACTCCCACATCATGAAATCAGAAGCATTTGTGTGTAAAACCCTCCCCCCCGTTCATCTCAGTGTTATCAATTTTACTTCTGCAGTAATTCTCTTTTGTTCTTGCTTCCTCTACTGCAGTCTGGATTTAGACTCTCACTATCTGTCTCCTGGGCCACTAAAACAGAGACTTAGCGTTTTATATCTTTATGTCATGTTATAGACTTGTACTGCTAATAAGGAGCTACAGAGATGTAGGACACATGAAAAATGTGCAATTGGATACTTAATACTAGACCAATAATGTAAACATCTCATTGATAATTTTCCATCATTTACATGTACATTGACTTATTTTGTGATGCTTGGATGCTTTTACTTACTTATGGATCTTTGAATGCATTCCTATTAGGTAGCACCATTAACACAGAACCTGGAGAACCTTTGTTGCTCTTTTCAATGGTACGAACAGTTTCTCGTTGTGTGAAACGTCACTGACCACAGAAGCAATGACTAACATACATTACTTGTTAAATGTTTTCAATGTGTACCTCCTTTAATCTCAAACCAAAACCTATCAATTCCACATTCCATGGCCTGGACTATCTCATACCAACCTAGCTACAGCAAGAAGCAGAGACTAAGACTGCAAGTGTTTTTCAAATTTCCCTCTGTACTTTTCCCTGTCCTGTGGAGTTTCAATGATCTGTGAACCTCCATGGAGATGTCTGAACCTCCTTGTACTTCTGATCCCTTCTCTCCAGTTTGTTCTGAATACATGTTATGGCTCTCTCTCTCTCTCTCTCTCTCTCTCTCTCTCTCTCTCTCTCTCTCTCTCTCTCATAAGGTAATTAACTGTGATAACACAGAGAACCCAGGATTTTAATAAAGTCCTTCTGGTCCCTAAAATTATGTTTGACTGTTAGCCTGGATTGGTTTAATTTGGTTGTCTTAGGTAAACTTTCTAACAGTGCATTTCATTGTTACCAGATGCTAGCAAGACTACTCTTCCTGTACCTAGCATATAGGTTGTGAAGGGAAACCATTTATGAAGAGAGAGAAAAGAAAGCTTAATTTAAACTCTTGTAAATTCTACCAGAGCACCAACTGGTTTTCACTTGTCTTCATATAATATAAAATGAAATAGTCAAAGTGAAGAACAGTGTCTTTTGCCTTTGCTCCTTATTCCTACCCACACATTCCCAATCTCCCTAGTACCTGTTTCTGCATTAAAGTCCCGGATTGTGACAGGTGACTTGCAAGGAGGCTGAAATGCTGGGATAGTGAACTGATGGTTCATAGGGTTCAACCCCCAAAACAAAATATCCATTTGAACACTTTCCGCATAAACAAAATTGCTTACATGCATACATACAAATAGCTTGAGAAGATACATATTTTAAAGGTATTCCTAGTTATTTAATAAAGTGATTTTAACCCCCCCAAAAAATTTCCTTTCAGACATCATTAACAAAAGACATAAACCAGTGTATTATGTTAGCAAATGCAAGAATAGAATAATAATAAATCCAACTGGAAGCTGTATCAGATGTCTTTGTCTTCCTTTGTGAGAGCTGGCGGACCTGCCACTTTTAGTAAACAGCCTATGATGTGCATTTTGGGGGTGGGGTGAAATCTCATTTCTCTTGTTCTGCTGTTGCTATGGTTACCATCCTACAGAATCCCTGCACACACCAATAGAGAAGAAAGGAGAGGAAAGCAGACTACAAACAGAAATTTAAATATCTAACCACCCCTGCCAAACTGTGGGGACCTCTAAAAGAAATTGCCTAGCATAGGGTCAGGAACCTTCAGCACCCACATCCCAGGATTACCCTTCAGTCTGAGATCCAGCATCACTAAACTAAAGGAGAGACTGCAGAGTCCATTGTGGCCACAAACTCCTAAGTTACAAACAAGAGTTCCAGTCTGTCATAGATTGACAAGCAGAACATGAGAAGCCGAGGTCCAAAGGGTTAGTTTGGGGAATAGAAGAAAACATAGGAATGGAGGTAGGGCTAATGTAGATCCCCAGAACCCAAATGAGCTGGAAATGGATCTCAGTCCTCACTCATGTACTTCACTCTTCGTATACAGGAGCAGTGGTTAACGAGACATTCTCTTCTCTTGGTAATAACCATGATCAGAAATGACACCTCTTAAGAAGAAAATCAGTCCACAGCCCATGCAAAGCTACAAGTTGGAACATTAATGCAAAAATTTTAAAATACAAAGCTTTATACATCCCATCCTTTGAGAAAGAATTCTATAAACATTCAAAGAACTTTCTTCCACAAAGAGCTAATATTTTCATGGGAGGAATAGATAATAAATCTAAGTTTTAGATGGAAAATTCTCCAGCTAGAGTTATTTGTTTAAACTCAATAAAAGTGAGGCTTGGCAGAAAATATTTAAAAAAAAGAAAAAAAGAAACATACACAAATTTACCTTGTTCTTTCTCATGGGAGAGGGCAAGTACGTCATCCTATCTGCTTTATAATGAACAAAATACCTGAATGAAGCAAGAGATGAGGAATCCAGCCTTAACTCTGCCATCAGCTTAGTTGAGCAATGTTAGGAAAAAACAACTTCACCCATATTTGCCTTTTTTTATTTGCAAGTGAGCTACACTTTCATTATTCATCCTGCAACCATTTTTACTGTAAAATTGAAGGACTGAAAACAATGTGTTTTGAAGTACAAACGTTAAGACTATGCCAACATTTTGTTGCTTGAACTTAGTATTTGTTCCTGAGGAAGGAATGTTTATGGTTGTAATGAAATAGCTGAGATCTTATCCAGAAAGTGACCTTAGAACATCCGGAACGTCCCCCTCCTAGTCCGCCTCAGTGACCCCTGCTCTGGGCCTTTGGAGAGTGACTTTAAGAAGAGATGAAGGCATCTTTTGGTATACGAATATTGTGTCATGAATTACAGTGTTTTCCCTTCCCAAGGAGGCCTGGTGAGTACTATAATATGAATTAGCATAATCTATTACATTAGTTTCCTTCTAGTGGGAGGTTTAAGTCATTAAATTAATGATCTAATCCATATTTCTATGAAGTTAACAAAATGCATGCGGTTAAAGTTGCACTTAATCCCCAAATGATGTAGACCTTGATAAATGCCCACATAAGATTCCATTATTCCTCAATAAAGAAAATTCTGTGAGAATTAAAAATAAAAATAAAATTAGGCCAGCAGATTAAACAGGTATTTTACAACTTTGATTTTCCCACATGCAGCGGCTTGCATTAGACAGAGCTTGACTCACAACGTTGGCGGCTGTAGGTGGAGGGATCAATGTGTGTGCTGACTATATGTCACTATTGATTACATTGCTGTAACCGTTCAAGAAGAATTGGAAATGGGGGTGAAACCTCATAAGCCTTTTTTTAAAAGTGTGTTATAGCTCTTTTGAGATCTCTGTGTCTCAGAAACACTTGAGAAGGACAGAGAGTTTTGGTGACTGTCTAATCAGCCTGCTGATTTTATCAGTATCCCTAAGGTCAACGTTACAGAAACCACAAAACCAAACCAAGAAAAAAAAATTGTGCCTTAGTTCGTAATTTTATCAAGTATTGCCAGCTATTCTAATTCATAAATCTGGAAATGTGAGCATTTCACCTTCATGAAAATAATCCTGAAAGAAAGTGGGGGAGGTGGGGCAGAGAGACAGAGAAATAGCAATAACTTCACTACTGAGGGATTTCCATACCTACAAGACGCAAGCTGCCCCTGGATGGTACGGTGTCTATATCCATTCTCTTTGTCTTCCCTTTTCTCTGAACTACTAACTTTTTTTCTCCCCTAGGCCACTGTAATTAACCTCACCCTTGACCCTCTGTCTCATATCTTTTCTATTTCTATCGCTTCCTCTTCCTACAGAAGACTGATCGAATTTCCTGAACACAAATCAGGTCACTCGTGGTCTAAAATTCTTGAGACAGCCCTCACTTGTGTTCAGATGCAATCTGTGCCCTTCCTTAATGTCTCACAGCTTCCTCCACAAGTGATATCCTGACTTACCTTTCAAGTGTTTTGTCATCTGTCAAGGGTCACTTGTCTCTGAGATGTTCTGTAACCCTGCCCCATCCCTCTCTGTGTCTAGGTAACTCAGCCTGTCTACAGCGAACGTTTACATTACAACCCTGAACTTACCTCATCTCCATATCTCCATCCTGAACATAACCCATAGCTCATTACAGTGCCTTGTGCAAATAAATGTTCAATAAACACTGACTGAAGAAAAGACAAAGGGAGGAATAAGTTGCAAGGTTTGTTGTATCTGTTTGAATTTCAAATATTATTCCTTGGTTATCGTATGCATATTTTTACAGACTCCTTACTATATGATAAACCACACATTACTTTAATGCTGCTTTCCTTTCAACATTTTTTCTACTACTTTAAAAGCTATTAAGGCAGACAAATCTTTCAAAACCAGTCAGCTGAATTGCTACAGTCACTTGGGAGCTGTTAGCGTTCTGCACAATTGCAAATACAATTTAAGCTATAGGTAAATCTTTTTAGTTT
This sequence comes from Rattus norvegicus, assembly GCF_021556685.1. Taxonomy (NCBI): domain Eukaryota; kingdom Metazoa; phylum Chordata; class Mammalia; order Rodentia; family Muridae; genus Rattus; species Rattus norvegicus. The sequence goes on along the minus strand of NC_141537.1, from coordinate 13,081,825 downwards.
TTAAGTTAAGAGCAAATAAAATGTTAATAAAAGCCGGTGCTCCACCTAACTACGTCCTTTGCATGTGTTTTTATAAAGAACTGAAGAGCTGGGGATGCACCTGTGTCCCACAAGCGTTCATAGCTCTTTTGTGTGGATCTAGGAAGGCTGTGTGTCTCAGACCCGATCTTCCCTGTGTTCCTCATAAAGTACCCTACAGTCAAAAGTCACTTGAACTGGGATAGTCTGGATTTCAATCATGTTAAAAATAACAATAAGTTGGAAATGTAGATATGGCATGTTCCAGTTTAAAATGGAGAAAAATAAACCCCTAAATAAAATATGTTCTATTAAAACCATGCTAATATTCTCCTATTCAGTTGAATCTACCAGAGTTGGTTCGTGTGTGTTTGTGTGTGTGCATGATGATCTAATGTCTTTTTCTGGATATATTAACTAGGTTCTGAAAAATAAATTAGATCAATTGTTGTCTGTTGGAAATCAAATTAGCTGAAAGAAACTTCAGAACAGATTGTAGTCCACTGACTGTAAATGCATTTGGACAAAGGGGTAATAAATGGCTTCCTAAAGATATGTATAAAAATGATTTCATGAAAATAGACACGAATTATCCAACATTATTCACATATGCAATTAAGAGTACACGTGAAGTGACCCATGGCTCCAGCCACCTTGGACCCATGGCCTTGTCGGGCATCAATGGGGGAGCACCCTCATAGAAGCAGAGGGAGGGGGGATGGGATAGAGGTTTTCCAGAGAGGAAACTGGGAAAGGGGATAGCATTTGGAATGCAAATTTTAAAAATCCAACGAAAAGAGATCTTATGACTATCAAAAATTAATTTTGACCTCTTCAAGTCCAACAGACTGTGCGTGAGTCTGCCCGCCACACGGTATATCGCTTTCTACGTTATGCAGTGATGCGAGATGCAGTCGGCTTGCTAACACCTGAAGTGGCTAAAACTTGTTCTCATCCTCCTGTGTTTTGGGATTGAAAATGAATTACGTTTCTTCCTAAATGAGTCAGAAAACACCGTGTGGTGCTTCACTTCTAAAGGAAGCAGAAAGGCGAAAGGAAATCAGTGATGAGCATAGAAATCGTGACAGTTAAGTGTGGGTCCATGTATGTGTTGTCTAAGCCATCTGAACTCCGACCACAGAAACAGCTGTAAGTTCCAATACTGAAAACATTTATAAGCTATTCTAGTTGTTGTCTGTGTGTGTGTGTGTGTGTGTGTGTGTGTGTGTGTGTGTGTAAAACACAGAAAAAATGACTCTAACTTGTGGAATTAGCTATAGACAACACAAATATCTCTACCCCCCCCCACACACACGTACATTTTCACCTTTCTTCCTTTCTTTCTTCCTTTCTTTCTCCCTTTCTTTCTTCCTTTCTTTCTCCCTTTCTTTCTTCCTTCCTTCCTTTCTTTCTCTCTTTCTTCCTTTCTTCCTTTCTTTCTCTCTTTCTTCCTTTCTTCCTTTCTTTCTCTCTTTCATTTTTAAGTTTCCTAAATGGTGTCGACTCACTTTATAAGATACAAAAGAAACATTTTCATTGGTACAAAGCAATGTTCTGGTGTATCCTGCTTCATTTCTTTCTTTTTTTTTTCCTTTTTTTTTCTTTTTTTTCTTTTTTTTTTTTCGGAGCTGGGGACCGAACCCAGGGCCTTGTGCTTGCTAGGCAAGCAGCACTTTACCACTGAGCTAAATCCCCAACCTGCTTCATTTCTTAACCATTATCACATTTACAGTTTTCAGCTTAAGTCCACCCAACAGGTCTGTAACGCTCACGTATGCGCATTTCTTTCTGTTTGGCTCTTGTCTTGTTTGTCTGACTGAGAATGGACAATAACCAGTCAGCACCCCTGCACAGTCCGTCCTGCATTTGAAGACATTAATCAAATCATTTACCATTGGTCTTTTTTTTCTCTCCAGACCAACTAGACTCCATTCCTTTCATCTCCTGTCACGAGCCCATTTTATATTCTTTTCATCTTTACTTACTGTTCACCTCCGAACAGCTGCTGCTTTCTTTCTGTAGAATTGGAATTGCCATGACCACACGGGTGACAGTCATGGAGAAATGTGGCTAAGGGGACAGATGACCAGGGAAGGAGTTACTTGTCACACGTACCTATGGAAGAGCAGTGTCCGTTTTGGTGGATCATTGTCAATTGTGCATTCACTTTAGCTTTATAACCAGTTACAACTTCTCAGGGTTGTATCCTTTTTGCTTAAACTTTCTTCATAGTCTTTGCTTCAGTTTTTACTGTCTGATGTTAGGTTTTTGCATAAATGTTTTTGCATTTATATGCTCATCCTCAGAACGTTTAATTGCATTTTTGATAGAAAATTTTCTCAAAAATATCAAAGTCATTTGGATTCCATCAGTGGTGTTAAAATCAAGGGTAATCCCTCCTGATTGGAAATTCTCTGCAGGGCTGGTAAGTGTATCGCTGATTCTGGGTCATGAATGTTGAATATGAATACTGTATGCTCAGAACTTATTCTGATAAATATGATATCACTTCCTCCTTCGGGTGATTTAGCTGTCTGATGCCATGCTCAGCAGCCAACCGATGAAACTTTTTTCGTATGACATTAACAAAATGCCCAGAACTCAAGATAAATAACTTGAGTCACTACAATTCTGTTTTATTGTGTGACAATGGCATAAATATAAACATAAAAAGATGCAGCGGGATGTAAATTCTACTCATATTTACCACAGAGGATTTTTCTTCAACATTGTCAATTATGTCAAAAATGGTGCTGGGCCCCAAAAATCAGCATTTAGAAAATGAAACCGGGGTTGGGGATTTAGCTCAGTGGTAGAGCGCTTGCCTAGCAAGCAAGCCCCTGGGCTCGATCCTCAGCTTCAAAAAAAAAAAAAAAAAGAAAAGAAAATGTAACCATAGAGACAATATAGCCAGTGGAATTTTTGCCCCCTAACTGTATGATTATATTCAGTCATGGACAGAGGAGAACATTGTACTAGGCCTGCACTTCTCAAAAGGCTGGCCTATTCAAATGAGCTACAGAAATGAAAGGCTTTCATATACCTGATGCTGAAAAGCAAATTAAAAGCAAATGGTGATAATTACAACGTTCAACCCTTGTTGTCTTCAGGCTTTGAAGCATAAAGGGAATGAGAAAGTGGAGAGGGGAAAGTTGGAGCTGGTAGAGATGGAGGGTGGTGAGCTGGCCGCGAACTCCCGGAGATGAAGGCAGAGTAACCGCGTTGTTGTTGCTTCATTTCACGAGAGAAATTGTTAGACTGTGGATGGCAGTGGTGTTTGAGAAGGGGAAAAATGAACTCATTGCGCGTATCACAATCAGTTAATTACTATATACATTAAGTATATTATATATTGAAGGAGATAGGCAAATGGTGAAAAATGATGATCAAGGTAGAAGAACTCACTCAATATGAACAAATACAATTAATGGAACTACTGTTAAAGTTGCAGAAAGCATGCGTTCGCAATGTAAAAGCTAAGCCTCCTCAGGTACGTGGATTAAAGTCTGTAGAAACGATTCTGCTCCATCCCCAAGCTCGACAGTTACAGAGCAGAAACCACACAGTGAAAGGACAGCTTGTACTCTCTCTTCCTTCAGGGGCCAGTCTAAAATGGACTTGATTACTCACATACACATTGCTTTGGAAAGGAATGCCATCAGTTCACTGAGTAGCACAAAAACTGGCTTTGTGAGGAAGGTGTTCTTCCCTCTAGTGCTTCAGTGAGGGCAGCACATCCCATCCATTGTTCCATCGATGACCTGCTCAGTCTGTAGAGGGGGCTTGATGCCTCTGCAAAGCCTTGTCCCAGCTCTCAGGTCTCTGAGTGTTCTCATGGCATGGATGTGTGTGTGTGTGTGTGTGTGTGTGTGTGTGTGTGTGTGTGTGTGTGTGTGTGTGTTCCTACTTCTTCCTATGGTTGTCAATTTCTCCTGGTCTCTGCCAGTGGAGTATGGCCGAGTCCCTGAATTTATGTTTTACTCACTGCTAAATACTCACAGCCTGACTTCGATTGGTGCTCATTAGATATATATGATTTTAGTTGGACCTCAGTTCAGCCCTAAAAAGCACAGATCAAAAGCTACAACCCCAGTTTTATAGTGAGTAAAATGAGGTCCTCAAAGTTTCTGGATTTTGCACAAGGTGAAAGAGCTGTCACTGGAAACATTTGGTCTTGGAAATCAAGGGAAATAAAATGTTAACAGGAGCAGCCAAATAATTTCAACGGCAGTAGTCATTTTGATTTAGCTAAAAGGAACAGGCTTGAGAACAACCTGTGATCTGTGAGAGAGGCATCAGCAGCAGACTGAGGAATGAAAGACATTTAGAGAAAACTTGAAATTACAGAGAAGTCATAGAATCAGCTAATTAACAACAAAGAAACAGTTAATTAATTGGCACCAAAATGTGGATGATCATTAAGACAGCGTGCTAAGGAAACAATAAAATTAAACAAAAAGAGGTTATCAACTTGAGAGGGGAGAGGCCAGTGTGTGTGTGTGTGTGTGTGTGTGTGTGTGTGTGTGTGTGTGTGTGTGTGAAGGACAGCAGCTGGGAGGGGCTGCAAGGGTGGAGAAGTGATGTAATTCTATTCCAATTAAAAACATAGTCATAAATGAGAAACCCCCCCCCTTTTTTATGAGGGAAACAGTATACATTCATAGCATGTTGGCCATTTCTATTTCTGGGAAGACAGAATAAATGTGTTTCCCTATTAATCCACAGCATTGCATACAGAAAAAAAAAGACATAAGCAGACTTTGATTATGGAGGAAAGAAGGCAGACAGGCAGGGGAATTCCTGCCTTAAAGTACAAAATTTCAGTAAACCCCTCTGTTTTCCCAAACTTGAACCTGAAAGGCTAGAGGTATATAAATATCCGTGGGCATAGATCAAACAAGAGACTAACAAAAATCAATTTCCTCTAGCCAATAGGTCAGGAAAGGGGGGACTTAGTATGACAGAATACTTGTAAGTCTCTCACGGCAAATACTACAGATAAAATGTGTGCACCTCCTTCTTCACACCAGTAACTGTCAAGTAAGAAGAATACGCCAACACTATCTTCTTCTGAGGGCATCTAGAGGCCGTACGAGTAACCTAGCCCTACTCGTACAGATGAAGTACGCCTTCCCCATTCACGGACAGTCAGGGAGGTCTACTGTGTATTCATAAGGTAGAGGTGAGGGAAGATAAAAGCCAGTCCAGTGAAATTGTGTCTGTATGGCTATATTTGAGTAGCATCCTTCAAATGACAAAGCCATAAACTAGAGAACAGATTAGTGGTCGCCAAAGGTAAAGGTGCAAGATAGGGACTTAGAGCTATCGAAGAACCATGTGGCGTGTTCTTGGACTGAGAGAAATGATCTTGCACGCATTGATGTCAACATCTGAGATGTCATACTGTCCTACAGTTACGTAAAATGTTACCTTCAAGGGATCTCTTGGTTATTTCTTCCAAGTGCATACACACCTACAATAATCTAAATATAGCTTTTTTTATTTAAGACACACAACTCTAAGAAAGGGAAAGAGGTAAGGAAGGTAGGGAGAATTCAATGTTGCTTTACATTTAGAGCTCTTCCTGGCGTCCCTGCAGTTTTAATTCCAATCCTGCTGTTATGGAGATGCTAGGGCACAAAGGCGATCCTCATCGTCGCATAGGGAGTTCTGACGCCTCAACCGGAGGCAATAATTAAAGACAGAGAGTGCCAAACTCAAATACAATTTATCTCTTCCCTCTCAAATTCACCTTGGTGAAGCTCTCAGCCTAGAATAACACTTTTTCTTGGCTGTACTTCAGGGAAATCTTTAACAAATACTAGTGTAAAGATTCCACCCCTAAAGATTCTGATTGGTCTTAGATATTTCTAGGGAATCTAGCAATTGCAAAATGCATCCAGTCGAAGGCCACTGGCCAGACAACAAGCCATTGTCTGTTTGACCCTCACTTGCGGTTACATGCCATGTGTTTGCCAAAGATAGAAAGGCAGGTTCATTTCGCCGCATGAGTGACAAGGTTGTTAGGTATGTGTTGGTGTGAAGAGTTGGCTGCTAGACCCCTAAGGACTTCCCTGCCTCATAAGCCCTTCAGCTTCTCAACATTCCATATGGTTCTTCTTTTTAGCACGTACCACCCTCCTAAGTAGATCAAGAATGATCTTCCTCTGTGGCTTCCACTCCAGCTCCTTTCTCTCTCCTTTCCTCCCCCTCCCTCTCTGCTTTCTCTGCCCCTCCTCTCTCCATCTTCTCTCTTTTTTTCATCCCCTGGGTCATTTCTCTAAGTCAAAAGACTTACCTATGATTTATCATTAAGATTCCATTCACTTATCACTTCTCTAGAGAAGTCATTTTCCTGTGACTGTCCCCTCCCTTATATGAATCAATTGTCTTATCGCTACTCCATTGGCAATTGATTCATCAAATCTGAATTCCATGGAGACCGAATCACATTTGTTATTGTTCACCATTTTTTTTCACACTCACAAGTCTGGTGCTGGAAAAACAGCAGTTGATTTGTAAATGAATGAACTGAGCAGTCTCTAACAGACCTGGAGAACATTTATAACTAAGATAGATGTCGTAGTTAAAATACAAGTCTGGGTGTGGTCCTTCTGAAGAGTACTGTGGTGCTTGGCCCAGGGATTGTCACTATTAGGAGGTGTGGCCCTGCTGGAGAAAGTGTCTTGCCGTGGGAGTGGGCATTAAAGCTCCACTCAGTGCAGAAGAGACAGTCTGCTCCTGGCTTCCTTTGGATGTAAATGTAGAACTGTCAGCTCTCAAACCACCACAAGTGGGAAAAGAAAGTTGCTAATGAGGCCTCGGGCAAGCCTCCAAGTCTTTATGGAATGTGTACATCTTGGGAAATGAATGACTCTCAAGCTTGGATGAGAATTAGAATCACTGGGGAAACCTTTAGAAACATTGAAGACTAGGACGTAAGCCATATGTGCTCATTTAACTGGCTTGAGGGCACCCAGACACTTTGAAATTCTCCAGGGTAACTGAAGATGCAGAATCCAAGAGCCATTGGATGTAGTCCATGATTGTCAACAGTCTGCCACAAGTACTAACTTTTTAAGATCTTATGCACGTCCTTTGGACTATTCTCTTTTCTTAGGATCATTTACACTAGAATACAACCACTTTTATGATAACTTGAGAACAGACACTGTGTAAAGGGTGTCAATGGCCTACCATGCCAGTGTTTACATGGTATTTTGTGAGATTGGAAAACAATGGTTGACACAGAAACAGAGCAAAGGGAAAAAAACCACTCTGCTGATTGTTAACATTCTCACTTTCAAAATAGCAATTAAAAACACATCTTTCTGCCCAAAGTCCCAGAGGGATTAATGTACATCAAAGATGACCCCCCCGAGATGTCTCTATCTTCAACGGTTTCTTGGTTACACTTTTAGTATTCAGTATTAAAAACAGTCTGGTTCCAAATTTATTTCTTGTCACCTTTGGTTGGTAATTGACTCTTGGGTATGAAGGAACTCATCAGATGCCACAGCCTCTGTCCCTCACGAAGCAGTGCTCGGTCCAAACAAGAGCTTGGTCTATGAGGTGCTGCTTCAGACGTGAAAACCTGGGGGACCCTTCCTCCAGCTCCTCTAACGTGCTGTCTTATTTTTGTTGTGTTTCCTGGGTTGAGCCATAAACCTTGTTTTATTTGATTATTTTGCTCTGCCCTATGACAAGGTCTCATATATCCAGATTGGTCATAAAACCACACAGGCAAGAGATGACTTTGAACTCCTGATCCTCTGGCTTCCATCTTCAAGTGCTAGACTAAGAGTGTGCACCACTCTCCCGGTATATATGATACTGGGATTTGAACACAGGGCTGTGGGCATGCTAAACAAGCACTCTACCAACCAAGCCCCATTACCAGCCCAAACCTCAGCTTATTAATAACAGCATGATGGCTTTTAGATGAATCGTTCTTTGGAATGTCTTATTTCATCTTGATTAGAAAAGCTAATAGACATGATAAACATAAACCATACAAAAGCAACATTGTGCCCACCTCTTTGTAGCCCCTGAAATTCAATCCACTTCTACAGCAGCTCATTTTGTAGGGTGCCTAAAAGCTTCGTGTGCAAGATGCCAGGACACTATAAATAGTGAGCTAGCCAATACACTGCTCAGGGATACATTGTATGTGATACGGACTGGTACTCAGGAACCTCTTCATGTACTTAAGACATTGATTCTCAGAGGAGAGCCAGGCCGTGCCCTCTACTTCTTGGAACCAATACTACATGAGCCCTTAGTGTTGTGATTTTGTTTCTTATGTGGAACCACCTTCCCTGGATGCTTCAGTTACTACTGTCAGATAGTAGCTCAACGTATTCATCATAGAGGACATGGAAAAGTTTTATTTGTTGCTGGAAGGCAAATCAGTTGCTGAGCTAAAATAAGGAAGCTTTCTATTCTTCATTTCCAACACACACACACACACACACACACACACACACACACACACACACACACACACAGAAACACAAATACAAACACCCACCCTGCCACATATATATATATACATACAAATACAAACAAGCACCCACCAACTCCCACACATACAAACACACATGCACACATTTACACATGCACACATACACACACGCACACACGCACATGCACACATGCACGAACTCATGAACACATGTAGGTTTATTGGAGCCCTGTCTGCTCCATCACAGGGCTCAGTTACTCAGGGAGGCAGGCAGCAGGAAGTTGACTGAACTTACCCCACACTGCCCTCAAGTGGGTGTTGGGCTATGAGAAGTTGCAGGCCACTGTTCTGGGGGTGGAGAAGCATGGTCTAAGGCATGGGACAATCAAAGCTGGCTTGGGTCTCTGGACCTGCAAGGGGGCTGGGGCCATCTGGTTCCCAGGCTCTCAGACACCCAGACACAGCTGGATGCTGCGGAAGAGATGAGAACAGAAGTGTGTCTTCTCGTCCCCCCACCCCCAGTAAGCTGGTTCTAACCCAGGGCCTAGGGAGAGAGAGGGGAGCTCCAGCAGGTCCCCATCCTTGGCTTGAGGGCTTGAAGCTGCAGGCTTGGGTTTGGCTTGGTGGTGGCCACAGCTGGGAGCACATTGAGGCCTTCTATAGGAGATTAGAGGGCGGCTCTTGTAGGTGAAGGGCTTCTCTACAGCTCCCCACAGCAGATCCCGATAAAAAGAGACAGTCCATGGTTTTAAGACATTTATTGTCATTGCGGAAAGTGGATGAGTAAAACTTCTCAGGGTTGGTCTGAGATTAAACACCTTTTGCACGGAGGTGTGTCTGGGAAGGGAAGGCTATTGGCTAAGCCTCTAGACCTTTTTAGGTCCTCATTATAATGGAGATCTGTCTTGATCTATGTGACCTGTGGTCAGGTCTTCTACCTGTGAAGGGGCTTGGGGCATTGCCCTTAGGTAACTGATGGTCACAAATCTATGGAGGGCTGCAGGCTAGTGACTGGCCTGGTTTCCTGGGAGTCAGGCAAAACACCTACCATCCCTTAGGGTCACCAGGGTTTCTAGCCTTAGCTCAACCAGGAACCAGGATGCTTTTCATGATCCCACAAATACACGCATACACATGCATACAAACTAAAAATCAAATACAAAAAGAAATGAAGTTTCAGAAGCTCTGGAAGGAATCTTTCATCAACCCCTCTTTTATAACAAAGGCAGCCTCATGGGCAGTGAAGCACTTAGGAAGCATGATGAAATTTAGGGTTACTTTCAGAACATAAAACAATGGGGACCTACAGTGGGAGAATCCCATAGAATCAGGAGCAGTCTGACAGCGGCTAACACTTGGATAAAGGAGAGAGGTATGGGGTTGAGCACATCAGACATGCCAGGTTGAAAGCCACTCAGAACAAACATTCACATCACCTAGAAACTGAGGGTAGCCGTTTAGTTATGTAATAATACAAGTTAAACTGCCTTTTAAAAATTACTTTCTGTATATGTCTGTTTTGCCTCCTTGTGTGTCTGTACTCCACATGCGTGCCTGATGCTCAAATATGCCAGAGAGTGTGTGGAAATCCTTGGAACTGAAATTACAAATGGTTTGGGGCTATCATGTAGTGCTGGGAACTAAACCCAGATTCCCTGGAAGCACAGCTAGTTCTCCTAACCACTGAGCCATCTCTCCAGCCCCTATACTTTCTTCTGCATGACTGTGTACATTGACGATGGCAGATAAACAAGTTTGACTTTTAATGCAATAAAACGGGAAGCATGGCTGACCTTGGAAGAACTTGTACAGTAGTAAAAGTGTAACCAACTCCTCTTGGCCCCTTCATCTGGAGATCAGAGGATGTTAATGCTGCCTTCCATCACCTTCAGTATCCTATGTCTAATGGATGACACATTGGGTTACAGTGATCTCAGAATCGAGACTATGAATGTCAGCAAACAATGAGGGAACTCATTTACTGGACTTCTCATCTGGAGGGGGCTCGTGGTTACCATGATCAGGCACTCAACAGAGTTTTTTTTCCTGCCTGTCCTTCCACAGACATGCTTCTTCTTTGCAAAAGAAACTCCTCTTTCCTCCCATCATAATCTTACTATGGTGACCCTCAGGGCACAAATCAAATGGATATATCAACAGCTCTTCCTGTCACAGGCCATGCATGCTGTCAGAAAACAATTGCTCAGGTCTTTATGAGCATGCTCTGAACTAATGGCGATGCTTTCTAGTTGAAGGATTTTATTTTCCCCATCCTCCTTGCTTCTCATCAAAGCATGTGTGCCTCATGTGACTAGGGCAAACTAAGAAGCACCGAGGGCAGCCATGTTTCAGGTCTTCCTTGCAATATAAGCTTGGCAGAGTTCTGTGCCCTCTCTGTCTCTGAGAATCCCATGCAAAGGGAGGGGACTGACACACAGATGTGTACTAATACACCTATGAGGGCGAAACATGAGACCAAAGTGTTTCTACAAAAAAAGTGAGGCTGTCAAGCCAATCGTTTGCCATCAAGGACTGACCTGTTAATTGTGTTACATCAAGAACATCCTCCAATCTACTGGATCTGATGCCCCAAGATTGTGACAAAAATTTAATATGTTGAAAATTAGTATGGAGGGTAAAGGTTTTTTTTCAAACCATTTCTGAGTAGTTACGTAAGTGCCTTTAAAGGAAAGAAAACTGGACACCAATGAATCACAAGTGCGAGCGCTCCCTCTCTCTTTTTCTCTCTCTCCCCTTTACTCACCCTCTGTGTGTGTGTGTGTGTGTGTGTGTGTGTGTGTGTGTGCGCGCGCGCGCATACGTGTGTTTGTACTTACGTGTTGTATATGTAGGATATGTAGATGGTATATGCACATATGTGCATGCATATATGTGTGGAGACCCAGGGTCAGCACTAGGTTTTTTTGTCTTTGTTGCTGTCTGCCTACATCTTGAGGCAGAGTCTTTCACTAACACTGAAGTTCATCAGCTGAGCCAGGCTTCCTAACCAATGGACTTGGGGTATCTGCCTGCCTTGGATCCCCAAGGGCGGGGATTACCCAGATGTACCAGTTTACCCAGCATTACACAAGTGTTCTGTGCATCTGAAGTCAGGCCAGTGCTTCTGCATAGCCCATCTCACCATCTGAGCCACCTCTTCAGTTCATCAAGAACTTTTAAAAGACAGTTTTTATCTTCTGAAGTTAATGAAAGGACTAAATCATTAAAGTGATCCTTAATCATTAATGTTAATTAGCTAAATATTACTAACAAAAGACAAATGGACATTAATTTTATTAAATAAAATCATAAATAATTTCTATGCCAGTAATGTAAATATATCGTGTTGATATATGATACCACTATGATAAATCAATAGTTGTAGAAATAGCTTGAAATAAATACATTTAAATTTTTCAATTTCTTTTTATTCTTTGGAATTTTATAAATGTATCCAATGAAATATGACCACATTCAGTTCTCTTGTTTTCCCCTCCAAATCCCTCTATATCTCTCACGGACTCTCCTGCCAACTTCATTCTTTCTGATTCTCATCCTCCTCATCACTGTCCTCTTCCTTCTTCTTTGAAGACCTACTATGTCCTGTTAGTGCTGCCTATATGGGTGTGGGGACGCCCACTGGAGCCCAGGGACCTATCAAAGACCACACCATGAGCAAAGAATGACTTCCCTCTACCAGCTTTGTTAATAGCTCCTTAGGAATGGGTACAACCTAGAGAACATCCCCCACATCTATACTGTGATTTTGGCTGGCTCAATCTTGTACAGTCTGCTATGTGTGAAGGCCATAGTACTCAGAAGATTGTTCCAAAACACTTCTCCTCATCCTCTAGGTCTTATATATGTTCTATTTTCTCTTCCAAAATGTTCTCTAAGCCTTGAAGAAAAGGGGTATGTATAAGAAAGATGTGCCACTTAGGGCCGAACACTTGGTCTCTTATTCTTAGCACCTTGATCAGCCTTGACTAGTGCTTATTGCAAAAGTAAGCCTCTGTGGTCAAGCTTAAGAGCAGCCAGGTCTAGGAGTATAAACTAAATACCTAGATGGCAATTTAACAACAGGATGACCTAGCAAGGTAAGTGTATCAGTTTCTACCATAGGGCCCGTGACTTCCATAACCATTATTTCCAGCTGGGTTTGCAATATCAGTCATGAAATTCTCTCCTGTGGAACAGGCATCAAATCTGATCAGGAATTAGTTAGTTCCACCATTAGGTAAGTCTTGACTGGCAGGTTTGGAATGTAGCATTCTGGGTCGGGGGCTGAGTAAGAAGAATTGTCCATCACAGTGCTTTCTGGCAAGAGGAAAATGACCCAGCAGGAAAGGTATTTCCCAGTTGGCTTTAGGATGATTTCTCCATGTCCTACCAAAGTATGTGATCTCTTCAGCAGTTGGGTCTTCCCATGTAGTGTGGTGGGTGGCCAAGGGTAATGTCAGCAGCCTATGTTATTTTCAAGACTCAGGGACCTCTCTCTCACTCATAGGCAGGAATCCTATGTCTTACACTGTGATTTTCATTGAATAACCATGTCTTCTGAGCATGGTATTGTCCGCCCATGCAGGGAAACTCTGTTTCAACTTTTCAAAATTACTTATATTTTGAAATTAGATTATTGACTAGTAGCTTTCCCCTAAGCCTTTCCTAAACATTTTTTAATTTTGGTCAACCTATCCACTATCTGCCTCTCATCCCTTCTCCAGGATTAACCTCCAGGATTCTCTTGATTAATTAGTACCACATATATCATAGAATTTCTCCAATCTTGCATGTGTGTGAAGGTCAGAAGACAGTTTTTAGGAGTTGATTTTCTCCTGTAAGTTCTTGGGATCAGACTCAGATTATCTGCCTTAGTGGTAAGTGCCTTTACCCACTGAGCTATTTCAGTCTTTTATACTTGGTATATAATTAAATATAAATCCTTAGTATTATTATGTAATGGATCACCATGATTCAGGGAATATAATTTTTAAAATAGTTTAGCAATTGATTGACATCATTATGAAGTAGGTGTATCTACTTATTCATGTAATCACCGTTCTTAGTGTAGGCCTGTAAGGCGGGAAATGAGGTGAAGAGATAGTGAGCTCTGCCCATAGGGAAAGATTACATGAACTCAATGAATCAGAACAAAATGCATTAAGACTAACATTCTCAATGAGGTTTCGCTTGATATTTTTTCAAAATGTATAATCTACATATATGACATTGTTCATCTATATGCTACCTGTACAGTCATAGTGTTAACTGCAGTTTACTACTGATAAGTGTAGTTTCTAATTGAGGAGAAAATTTTCAACTTTCTCAGGCTGATATAACTTGACATTTTAGAAATGTTTTTCTTTTCTTGGGAATTCCATACGGTACAGAATGAAATGCGGTCAGATCTTCCCCAGCGTTTCCCCTTCATCTGTCCCCTTATACTCCCCAAACATGCTCCTCTCTCAACCTCATGGTGTTGAAGTATGGATAACTCATGAAGTCCATTAGCACTGCCCATGAACTGTGTAAATTCTTACTTATTATTTTCATTTATTGTTTTGGGAACCAACATTAAATGTTCTCAATGCAAATATATTTGAATAATAGTAAGAGAAGAAGACAAACAAATTAAGGGGGAAAGGGAAGTTGGTTAGAAATTCTCATTAAGAGAACATAGACCTGGTTTCTGCTGTAGTGAGTAATGGCGGACATCCATTTTGTATAATTTAAGTTCCATTAGGCACATTAAAAAGAGTGATGACAAATTTTTATTTTAGAATATTGATGTTTCCTTTGCTTAAGTTTAAAATAAAATTTAGGCATTTCCTAGAAAAGTAAAGGTGAGGCACAGTAGACCAAAAATAAGGGAAGGGGATGGATGTTTGAGCATAGTAATATTTGCGGTTCATCCCAGAAAAACTGTCCCTCAGTTCCAATAGCCTCCTCAGGATGTGGGACAGCTGGCTTTGCAAGGATAACTGTTAAGTGCTTATGCTTCCTAAGGACACTGTCCTTGTTGTAGGTGCTCCTGGAAATAATAGTATAACCCAGGTTTACTGCTGCAAAGGGAATCATCAGGGAGGGACAGGGGCACAAGTGGGAAGAAGGGAAGCTCTGAAACATACACAGATCATGAGAGGCTTGCAGAGGAAGATTGTGAGGAAGGCCAGTCAGAGGAAGATGTGAGCTACTCAGTAAGTGGAGTTGAACTAGGGGGTCAATTTTCTTGTGACCGAAGCAGTTAAGCTCTCAATATTTCAAGATACTTCTGATGTAGTTTCTCTAGTACTTTGATAGGTATGAATACACAGTCAGAATATGATTAGAACCAATTTAGGAGTGGAGGCAGGACAACCAACACCTTTATGAAAGAAACATATCTGTCTGTATAATGTTATCTGACCCAGAGACCTATGATTTCAGAGCTGACTGATATTAGACAGCCAATTTATGTGTTCTTCCTTGGGAAAGACCAATCCTACTCTCTCGATATCCCCATAATTGATCATAGGTCTTTGTCTAAGGTCAGAGTCCCTTGAGCTTCCCTCCTTCTGTGTTAACATGCCCACTTGTGAAGAATGTGTGTGTGTGTGTGTGTGTGTGTGTGTGTGTGTGTGTGTAAGAGAGAGAGAGACAGACAGACACACACACACACACATAGACACATACACTCACACAGTGACACACACAGACATACAGACACACACAAATACACAAACACACAGAGACACACAATCACAGACACACAGATACATACAGAGAAACATACACAGAGACACACAGAGAGACCTGTAGACACACACATCAACATACACAGAGACACACATAGAGACATACAGACACACATACTCACACACACAGACACATACAGAGATACACAGATACAGACACATGTACAGACACAGAGAAACATACACACATACAGACACACATACACACACCCAGGCACACAGGCACATACAGAGACACACAGACACAATCATACGTACAGACACACTGAGAAAGACATACACACACTCACACACAGACACACACTCTGACACACACACACAAACACACACTCAGATACACAGACACATACCGAGAAAGACATACAGATACATAGACACAGACACAGACACATGCATACACACACACACACACACACACACACACACATACACAGACATATACAGAGAAAGACATACAGATACATAGACCCAGACACATGCATACACACACACACACAAACATATACACTCAGATACACAGACATAAACAGAGAAATACAGATACACACACACACACACACACACACACACACACACACCTCTCTAGTCTTTCTGTTGCAGTGCTGGCTTGTCAGAGAAGCAGAATGAGCCATGGCCATATGCATCCTTGTGGGAACTGAGAAGGTGCTGATGATGTAACAGTTCCCTCAGCTTGTGCTGGAGAACAGTTCTCATAAAGCTGTGGTGGGTGTGTTTGTTTCCCACCGAAGCCTTCAGTATGTAAAACACATCTTAAATCTGGACATGCTCCTCACTGCTTTAGTGCCCAAGCCCAACAATTTCAAATTGCCCAGAGAAGAGCAACTTCCTTAAATGCCTGACTCACCGTGTCCATTTGTAATTGCGTCGCTCATAATGGTAAGAAATGAAGTCAAGCATTAGATCTAGGGTGACCAAGAGCATCTCTATAGGCCTATATGTTAACATTTAAGACCCTCCTGAATTTGTGTGTGTGTGTGTGTGTGTGTGTGTGTGTGTGTGTGTGTGTGTTGGGGAGGTTTTTTTTTTGTTGTTGTTGTTCATTTGGAGTTTGTTGTTGTTTTGTAGGTTTTACTTGACTCTAAGATAGTGAATTTAATATTGGTTATAAGAGAAAAAATTCAAGTTAATTTACTTAGCACACAAAAATATGTCAGTTATATAACAGACAGGTAATCGCATGACTTAAAGAAGAATTAAGTAGCTGGACCTTGGGAACTAGTATAGAGGAACTGCCTCCAGGTCATCTCTTGTCTCTTCTTGACTTTCTCCTGTGGATGGGTGGCTCTGTCCATTTAGTGAATAGAATTACTGTTACATCTAGAGTCACACTTTCTGTGCTTGCCATTTTTTAATACAAGGAAAGCATAGTTCTCTATGTATCCATCCAAGAAAGTGTTTATTTTAGAGCAGTCTCACAGAAGCCCCGTTCCCAACTGTCTGATCAGCGTCGCACAGTTCTCACTACACATGACGAATGCCTCAGGTACTTCTGAATATTCATGTTCCCAAATAATACCACTAGGAATTGTTTATTAGTGACAGCAAACCAGACGCAATAGGATGAAGTGTGGTTTTATAAAGCAAAGAAAAATATCCAAATTAAAAGATAAGTTCATAGAACAGCTACATTCAGGATTTGTGGTTCTATGAAAATGTCGTCAGGTGTCTGTGTGGCATAGCCGTCGTGCTGTGATATAAATGTGACCAGGTGGTGTGGTCTGTGCAGAAGATATCACAAGGTTCCTGTCTATCTACATTTCAGATGATGGGGTCATTAATCACTTAGATGAACTACGCCTTTCTGCTTGCATGACCAAGGTCTGGCATCAGCTTGAAAAGAAGTTTTTAGGAGACCATGACAACATCAACTGCTAAATTATATTTCTTTGTGACATTACTTGGCATTTTTAGACTTTTAAATTTTTAGTGTGTGTGTGTGTGTGTGTGTGTGTGTGTGTGTGTGTGTGTGTGTGTGTGTTTGCCAATGTGAATGTCTGTGTACCACGTGGGTTTAGTGCTCTGGGAAGCCAGAAGAGGGGGCCTGAATCCCCCTGGTACTATGAGCTGCCGTGTGGGTGCTGGAAAACTGAACCTGGGTCCTCTGCAAGAGCAGCCAGTGCTCTTAACTACTGAGCCATCTTCCTAGTCATACGTGGCATCCTTTAAAAAGTCTGACGATCAATCATATTGCTGAATGTGAGAAATGTTATTTAAGCTTGCTAATTCCATGAAATTCCTACTAGCAAAGTCAAAGAATTACTCTTCGATCAGCTCTATCAGATACCAAATAAGTAATATGAACTGTACCAGTGCTAAGGAGGATTGTCTACCCTTGGGAGCTCATGCTCTAGGAAAGAGACAGACAGAGCATATACCTATAAGATGTTCAAGCGAAGCCAAATGGAATGAGGAGCAGGAACTGCTTCATAGATGAGGCCATGGTAAGATAACACAAAGTAGATAATTCTGGGCTTAAGTGAAAACTGTGGCCACAGAGACCTGGAAGGCAAGCACGAAGGCAAAGTCACTGAGGAAGAAGCAAGAGCCATGTGCTCACACTTGGGGAGGAAGGTGGGGCTGTGGCAGTAGGTGGACTGCAGTGGTAGACAGGCCGGAACCCATGTGGTCCATGGCTAGGGCCTGAGTCTCTACTCTGTGGAAAAATATTCTTGGAGGACTTGGTACCTGACTGTGGTGGTAATTGGTTCTCAAAGACCTTTTGGGTCTCTTAGGTGGGTGTGGGCCATGTGGATTGCTAGATTCCTTATAAACCTTGATCTCAGGTCGCGCATAGTGCACACAGTAACACATGAACGCATCTGGGATAAACATTCAAGGCTGGGCATAGAAGTTATGTAAATAGAGTCATTTAGCTTCCTCTTGGAACACAGGCAGGGTTTCAGTGAGAGGACTGAAGTTACTCTGGGCAAGTAATACTGGTTGCATAAAAGGTTCTTTACTTCCCTTCCCCATCTCTTTCTTACCTCAGGCAGGTAAACAATTTTAAAATGTTTCCTCCGTGCAGAGGATTGTTCAGAACATTCAAACCGATGGGCTCATCCACCAACAAGAGAATTAACAGTAGCCAGCACACAGGAACCAATGAAAAATGATCTAAAACAAAATATGGAATTAAGGGTTAAACCAGGTTCAGGAGACTATGTTAAAGAAAGCTTCAGTCATAGGAAGTTATGTCTGCTTCCTGAATACGGAGGATCTTTTAGGACAATAAAAAGTCAAAATGACTTCAGTTGTGATTGAGATAGTGGTACTTGATGCAGCTTCCTTGTCCTCAAACCACATCTTTTTATTTTTTTAGAGAAGCCCAAACACCTTAATATCTGGTATATACAGCTAAAACATACAACACACACACATGCATAAAATATATATATATGTATATATATATGCACATATATATTCCTAAGTATAACCTGTCAGGGCAGTATAATGTTTCTTGTTTTAGTGTGTGTATATATTTTCAGAGTTGACCATTTAGCTATGGACTACCATTTGGTGTGCATTTCCCTGGGGAAGACCATCTCTCCTGTTCCCAGCTTTCCTCAGTTGTGTATAGTTCTTCACATAGGGCTCAGGGCTCACAGACTTTCCCCTGTCCACTGTGGAATGTCATCAGTGCTGCCCTTGTTTGGCTTTCATTTGGACAGTCACGCTGGTGAGACCGCATGAGGGTAGCTTCTGATATCACTCAGACACAGTCTCACCGCACACTCCTCACTCAGACACGGTCTCACGGCACACTCCTCACTCAGACACAGTCTCACCGCACACTCCTCACTCAGACACAGTCTCACCGCACACTCTTCACTCAGACACAGTCTCACGGCACACTCCTCTGGCTCTTATAATCTTCCCAAATCCTCTTCCGTCTTGTTCCCTGAACCTTCGATCAGTAAATGATGGTTCACTGAGGCAGGCAGTAGTCTGCTGTTGTTCTAACATAAAACATAAAGATGACTTTGAAAAGACAAAAGAGAGCATATATTTTTAGTAGTCCTTAGAGAGAAGGGGAATTGAGTTGGTACATGAGTTAAATGCCATGTGTTGCAGTGTTAGATGCCACTACTATAATTGTAAGTTGACAGGTTTTTAAAAACTGGACTATGCAATACGCCTTAGACTACTTATTAATCAAGATAAGTAAAACCAAAAATGCTTCAGGTGACTGTAGCGGAAGAGGAATCTGAATGACTAAAGAACCAAGACTATGAATTTGATATTCAGTATCTGATCATCTGGTACCATTTTAAATAATGTCTGTATAAACTTTTATATATTATAACAAAATACATTTCAATATTAATATAAAGAAAAGATATGGTGCATGATGCTTTCATTGGCCAGACCCTAAGCATCAAAATGACAGTACCTTAAGCCCCAGAACCTGCGTGATTCTGACCTAGTGTCAGCTTCTGCAACTGCCTGGCCCCTATGTTCCAATCACATGGAGCTCTTCTTCTCTGGAAGACTTTTCCAGTACTATGACACTGAAGCTAACTATTTAGTCCCCAGTGCCTATAATACACTTCCTTTTATTCAAACAAAGCTAAGTCCTTTGATTTTTAAGACCCAGGTCCCTCCTGATATAAACTGCAAAATCATCCTCTGAGAAATGTAGTAAGAACATAGACTAGACATTGGCCTAGGGCACCCTCATCACTGAAGCATGTTTTTCTAAAGAAGACAGAAAATCATGTTGAACAATTAATCAATCAGATAGATTAATCAAGGAGGTGGCAGGTGCGGGTCAGAGTGAAAGTGGAAAGTATTTATTTAGGGCCATTCCAGCAAAGGCTGAATCAGCACAGGAGAAGGATGTGGCAAATGGGAGTCCAAGCCAGGCAGGTGTGGCTGGGACGAATTATCAAAGTCAAACCTGAGACTTAAGACACATTCTCCGAAGTGTGTGGACTTCATTGAAGAGGAAGGATGTTCAGGTCGTGGAGCCAAGACCAAATTGGACAAGTGTTCTCCATCTGAGAATGTAGTATGCTGTTTCTATCTTTCCAACCTATCTAGGCCTTAGTAAAGCTTCTATCCATGCTTACAGTAACGTAGTAACAAAACAAAGATCTGACATTTTAGAAGTAAGCGGTGTGATAACCAGTGTGGTTGTAACTCAGAGATTTGGCCATAATTCTGGATCTAAGTCATTTTAGCATTTCTGTAGACTTCTACACGAGTCATTCTACATCCCAGTGACTCAAATGTAGCCAAGCATGCTTTGTATGGAGGTTGCAGGCCCCTGCATAGCTGCAAATAGCAATCATCTTGCCTGAGAGCCCTTCCTTTCCCCAGCAGTCTTATTTCCAATACACCCAGGGTCCAGCACAACCTCAGATGCAGTTGATGACAGAACATAAGGCTGCTTGTCTGCTTGTCCTTGTAAAATGCAGAGTGACAAGACAATGAGGGGTGGAGTCATGCCTGTTGTTAACACATTTAGAATTCAAGAAAGGCACAGTGTAGATTCAAGCATCTGATTTGTGAAGCTCATAACTATTCATTCATTTTCTAACCATAGTTCGTTAAATTTAACAGTTGTACGACGCTGAATTCATGAGAGACAACAAGGACAAAGTTTGTGCAATAAATTACTAGCTGCTTTAAGGAACAAAACTGATTTCACATTGTATTGTGGAATACCAATAGAAACACTAGAGTCTGTCTTTCTACCTCCAAGGGGTTTGTTTTAAAGGTTTAGATTGCAATACTAAACATCCTCTAATCTTTCTCTCTGCAAGCAAGTCCACTTTCTGAAGCATCCATTGGCTTGCTTGGTAATAAACAGTAATTTATGATATGTGATATCGACTTACATCTGTGCTTTTTCTCTATGGCAGGGACATAATGCTCTTTGATTGTTCTAGTGGAAAGTGCTTTACAATTGTCTCACATCTAAAACAAAATATTGCTGGTATTTTAAAAATAAACAAGGCTCTGCCAGTTGGAGCTGGGCCTGGGATAAGCATGAGCTATGAAAGCACTTGCTGGTTAGCACCGAAGGAAGTCCACGTAACATTTGCTTCTTGAGCTAAATGCCACCCACATACATTTTTATGTTGATTGTTCATATTTTTCATTTAACATTATTTATAACAGAAACTAGCGGTCTTGTCTTCCCTCCACATATCTTTCCTATCCCAGGAGGCATCCAGACAAATTAGTTCATTAATTAATAAAAGTAGGATATAAGCAGCCATAGCGCACTGTAACAACAGCGTCTATTAACCCACTAAACAAAATAGGAGTTGGAAAGGCCACTAAGTCTGAAGTGGTTATTTTCTTAGTGAGAGGGTTAAATTCCTGCTGGTTAGCACAATGCAGATTGTGACTAACTTTCCAGTTTGGTGCTTAGGTAATCACGCTATTGATCTTAGAATAAAAACCTCACTGTCACTTACTCTTCAAGATACCATTGTTTTATTTGGTCCTAGATACTAAGACCCCACAAAGGCTGTCTACTCTGTTTGCAACCACACTATTGTTTCAGGATTTCCCTAAGGGTTGCATCCAGGCATATCACAGAGGGATAACGATACAGTTAAGTATGCACAAAGAATTATAAACTCAAAGGTACCAGAGGCATAATAACTCTGTATTTTTCTGTTAACAGCTTCCATTGAACTCTGACAGGTTGAAACCTCAGCCCTCTGCCCATGGTGGTCTTGCTAAGATTTAGTAAGCTAGAATAGGCTGCCTGAACATCAGGTATCCATCCTGACATTAAGTCTGTGTCATCAATACACAGATTGGTGACTTCAGGCACAGGGAAGCCATTCCAAGACCAGGAGTTATTGCTCTGAGGTTCTTTATCTTGCTGCTATCAGCGATAAGCTTGGAGATCCAGATGCTCAGGGACCATGGGTAACTGTCCATGTCCATCTTAGATAACCTGATTTTCCTTTCACCAAATCTGTCCCCTTGCCTTTGTCTTTCTGTCAAATGTATACATAGAAACCTCTCTTTCTCTTTTCATCTTGGGGAAACCTCTTTCTCCCTGCGTTTCCTCTTAAGTCTGACCATCTCCCTGAGTGCCATGAGATTTTGCTTCTGAAAACAGAAGTCAAAAAAGAGAAGTTTCTCTCTGTCACAACAAATTATCCTAGTATAGATATTTAAATCTATTTTAAAACTGCAAGGCTAAGTGATTAATTTTGCCCTTGGATTGTGTGAAGGCATAAAACATGTCACCAAAGGGACTGTAGGTCTTGTACATTGAGTAATTTATAATTTTGACAAAATGTCCAAAGTAACAGAAGCCATGTTAAGTTGAGCTTTACTGTGTAAAAGAAAGACATGAATGAAGAGGAAATCGACTTCCTAGGAGTCTTCCAGGAAACTTAGCTCCCCAGATCACACCTACACACATGATTATATAATCTTGTAGCCATCTTTCATCCATCAACATTAACCAAATATTTTGCCTCGTAATTGTTTTATAGAGACTCATTTTATACACATAAACAAGAGCACCAGCAGTTACTCTCCTGTCCTCTGTCTGCATGATAGACTAGCAACCTTTCTCTTTGAAATCTTGTTCTCTTCTAGATCCACAGAAGGACTCTCTCACTATTATTCTCCAGCCCTTTGATCTCTCCCCTGTGAAATCTTCCTTGTGTACCTTTTCCTTTATCTCTATCCAAATATTTCATCCATGTGCAACTATAACCCATTATTTTTCTTCCTTTTCTCTCACAGGATGACCTTCCCTGTTCTAGGCATTTAACCACCAGCAATCTGTTAATGACTCACTCCTGCCCAATTACCTTAATCTAGGACCCTTATATCCAAATATGTGCAAAACAGTTCTACTTGAACTTCCCACATCCCTCAATTCAGAATCCGTGCTCCCCCTTTTGGCTCCCTTTATTAATCACAGAGGTGTAATCTCCACCTCACGTCTTAGCCTTAATCATCTAGGCAGATCAAGATAATCTCTATTCTAAGTAGTTGCTTGAATTTCTCCCGGTTTATCCCCAGCGCAGTTGACCTTGCTTTTGTTCGGCCATCTCCGAGACGAGAATGACTGCTTGCTTTGCATCTGGGCCTGACAGCTGACTCTTCAGCCTTCCATCTTGCCTCTTGGACATCAGCTTCACTTTCTTTGCTTGGCTTTTCTGGTCTCTTTGATTGTACAATCTCAGGAAATTTTAGAAGAAAACTACCTTGACCATCAAGGCTTATCTTCTCTTCCCATCCTGATGATGGATTAGCTAGACATCCAAAGTCCTACCCCATCAATTTAACACTGCAGCTATCATTGGACCTGCTCATACCCTTGCTGACACGACTTTAATTGAAGCCCTAATCTTCTCTTTCCTGGATCATTTAAATACTTTTCAAGTGGTCTCTGGTCTCCTGCTCTTGGCAGCTAGAATGAGTGTTAAAACATAACACTAATCACTCCTCTGCTTAAAAGCTATCAGTGGGTATCTGTAATCTTGATATCTCCTCAGAAAAAAATAAAAATTCATGGACTATTTAAAAGGTGAGGCAGTTGGCTTTAACTCAAGAGGTAGTGACTTAAACGAGGGCTCCAACATTTATAGAGAGAGCTCTTTGGGGAGCTGAGATGCAGGCTTGCTCACATGGCCTGCCTCTACCCACATTTTCATTTCTATCTCCAGGAAAGCCAGAGCTCAGTAATATTAAATGCCACGGGACTCCTAAATTTTAGACACAGAAATGTACCTTTCTGAATCCCCAGGCCTTTATAGTGCCTGATGTTCAATGACGTTAACTGGATGGCCACAGGATGACAGGAAGCTTTTTCAAAGAGCCAGAGGTGTTTCTGAAATCGTTAAGGGCCCTGGAGGCATAGTTAAAAGAATCCTTCTGTGGTTGTTCACACTATAATTCAATGCATTCCTTTTCTTAATTCCCTGTCGGTGCTATTCCTGTAAAGTACTAGACAAAATAATTCCTCACCCTACTTGGTATTTACACCTTTAAAGTATTTATAGAGCACACGTGTAGTCGCACTTAGTCACCATTTAACTCAGCAGTATGCAGTCTGCTCCTACACTACTACTTCAGAAGTCTCTCCATAAGGGGAGGATTTTCCCTCAGTTGTTTCCCTTCCTTTCTAATAAGACTCTTAAGGTATAAGGCTGTGATAATAAATTGTAAGACCTTGGAAGATAGTTTTGACCGAAAATCATGTTGGCATCACCATTATTTCTCCTGTGCTTGACATTGACCTGGCCATCAAATGTGGGGTGGAGAAGAAAGAGATGATTCACGAGGAAGATATAAAGACTGTGCTGAGCAATCTCAGTTGCCAAGGCAACAAGGTCTAGAATTACCAGGTTTCTGGATATGCCTATGAGGAGTACCTCCAGTGAATTAATTGTAGTGGAACGGTCCATGCACTGAAGGTGGCACCATTTTCTGGTCTGGAGTTGTAGTTTGTGTTAAAAGGAAAAATAAGCTAAGTATAGGCAGCCATTGCTCTCTTCATCTGGCTTCCGATGTAACATGATCAACTGCTTCAGACTCCTGACATTTTGGCTTGCCCACAGTGATAGGCATACCCCAAAAATATGAGTCACAACAAACTCTTCCCTCCTCAAATTGTCTGTGCCAGAATAGCTCATCACAGCAGCAGGAAAAATAACAAAATAGCCAGTAATTTATGACTTCTTTCCTGGATCTTCTTCTTGTTGTCCTATTAACCCTGGTAAGATGATTGTTAGTGTTTCACGGATTTTTTTTTTTATAAATTCTCTGCGTTTCTCTGACTGAACTGCAAATAAGCTTATTTTGATACATTAGGAAAATCACGCTAGGAGGAAGAGAAATACTTGGCATTATTTTACATCCTTGCAAGCGATTGCTCACATATAACTTGATGAGAATTTGCCAAAATCTCAATGACACTTCCATCAGGCAGAGAAAATTCTCGTTCTGGATCTCTATTACAAGAAGTCATATTTGGCTACAATCCAACAAAAAGTATAACAGTACAATTTCCAAGACATTCAAAGCTGTCCCCGTCACTTGATTCTTTGCATTCCCAAATAGGAACTGGGAAAAAATGTTCATTAAGTGTCTGAATGACTTAAGTAACTGAATAGAAAACCAAGGATATAGTCCAGAAAATTCTTAATAGTCTGTATCCATTCTTCTTCCTCCTCTCCCAGCAGCCCCTCCTCACACAATCATCCAGTTATTTTCAGGCATATGTGAAAAGAAAACAGTTTTGCCAGAAAGAGAGTAAGTTTTGAGCCAAGCAACATTAAATTCCACAGAACTAAATTTCAGACACGGAATGTTATAACTGGTTTATGGGCTACAAAGAAAATCACTCTTCCAATAGAAGATGATCATTAAGATTAATCTAGTCTTGGGGCTAAAGGTTTAGTGGCTAAAGTACTAAGTCACATCCCAAGTTCCTATTTAAGATACATGGCACTGTAGTGAGCACTGGAGCTGAGCAAGTGGAGAAGGGAATTCTTTGGACTCATTGGCTAGCTAGTTTAATCTGGGAATGCTGAATTCACTGAGAGATCCTGTCTCAAAGAATCAAATGAAGAGCAATAATGAAAGACGAGTGATATCAACTTCCGGTCTCCTAGTATACCATAAACCTATTAACATGCATGTGCACACACATGTGCATGCACACATACACACATACACACACACACACACGAGAGATAGAGAGACAGAGAGAGAGACAGAGAGAGAGACAGAGAGAGAGACAGAGAGAGAGCTATCAGAACTGGTCTTGAGAGCTAAAGACATGGGAGAAATGTAGACATCCAAAGAAACAAGAAAGACTCTTCACATGAGAAGACATGGGAAGAAAAGTCAAAAATCTAATGGAAGCCCTGGAAAGGCAGAGTAGAGAACTGTTACTTGCTGAGAAAGAGAAACATGCAGCATTACCTCATGCCCTGGCCACTTGTGCAGCCATGAGAGTGCATGGTCTCACAGCTAGTGCTGCTCTGCCACAAACTGAAGTAGGACACCCTCTCCTTTTGTGGCTCAGGCTCTCTGCACCTGCATCTACAGCATGAACCCAAGTGTATATCATGAGAAAATGATGTATTCTTTTTCTCTGTGGAATAAAGCATCGAAGTAAATAGAACACATTAAAGATCTCTAAATTTAGAACATTGAATATAATATAAAGAAATCAAGTTAAATCAACCCCTAGGACCTATAAATTAATGTACCTGTAGATTAATACATGTCCTAACTCTGATCAGAAACTTTCTGTTTGTAATAGATGGCAGTTAACACAAAGACTCACAAGTGGTCAAGGAACAAAGAATAAGGACTATGGAATACTTAGCCCTAAGTGGGCCCTTATATACACTCTCTCCTCCCAATCAGGAATCATTGAAGAAGAGGAAACAGAAAGAGTGGCAGAGACAATGGATGACTACAAGGAAACCGTGTCTTGTACACATGGCCTGGGAGCCACACTTGTGACCTCACAGGTTGTGACACCATGCACAGGCCCGTATAATTTCAAGTCAGACAAAACCCCAGCAAGGGGGGGAAATGGGAAGACCCATTCCTGGCCAAGGAGCTATTGGTCATCCATAGCTCCTGGGAGAAAGAGAGTCAGTTTTCTATAAGGACATAGTCCCTAGTCAAATGACTACACCCAGTAGAAGGCCACACATCTAAGAATGTATGAGCCACACAAGTTGATGGACTTAAACTCAAAAGCGACAAAAAGTCAGATAGATAGAGAAGGAGAGGTTCTGGGAGAAGTTGGGGATATAATCAAAGCAAATTGTACAAAAATTTCAAAGAAATAATACAAATGAAAAAACTAGACTCAAAATTGAGGCTTATAACCATTTGATAAAATGTCCCAAATATGTAAAAATCAAGCATGAAAAGAAGCTTGGGCTCCTTCTACATTCTTTAAATATTTAATCCAACCCCATTCTTGAAGCAGTCCACCCCCACTTTAATACATATTATTTCACCCCCAGAGACATTTAAAAGTTTTTCTAAGTACAGTTTCCCCAGACCATCACAACAAGTTGTTCTATAAAACAAGATAAATGATTGACTCTTTCCCAATATTAATTAATTGATAGTTCTGTCAGAAAACTGTTGTTCAAGTCTATTGTCACCGAATCTCACTCAGGCACCAGCAGGTAGAGCTTCTGACCCCTGACTCCTCATGCTTCAGCCTCAGACTCTCTTTCATTTAATACTTTCATAGTGGTGATAAGATGCCCCTGCCTTGGCTCACTGACTACAGCTATAGGCTGCCTAGCTCAGAATATTTATAAATTAAGCTTGTATTTCCTACATGTACACAATTCAAGAAATCACATTTATTATAGAGTATGACAAAAGAAATTTCAAAGCATGTCAATAGTAGGGGACAGCACAATGTTTCCATGACCACTGAATTCGTCCTCCTCGTAGATGTCCCCCTACAGTCCTTGAGTAACAGGAGCTAATCTCCGCACTCCACCTTAACCTTTTCTGAGGTAGCATAAAAGGCATCTGTCATTCCCAATGTGAAGATTAAAAGAAATTCTAACCAGTAAACCCTTGCAGCTTCTTTAATGAGCCTGGCTGATCTTTAACCCAAGAAACAGGCAATCCATCTGCTTGAAGGAGCTCAGCGCCTGCAAATGGTTAGCTCTTGTCACAGGAGGCATTTCAGCACACTGCTTCCATCTGGCCACTGCTGCTTACTAATCTAAAAAGGGACTCGGGGATATGGGGGAGAGTGACATTTCCAGTTAACAGTAATTATTTCTAAAAGCTCCCAGCTTCTTTTTACTTCTCCTGCTCCTTCTGACTCTTCTGTTGCCCATGGAGGGCTTTGGAAAATGAGGTTATTGGTATAATCTTCAGGCTATTTATAAATAGGATATTCTTCTGCCAAATCTTGCTTTTGATCTTTCTTTTGTTTATATGTCAATTCCTCCTACTCAGTTGTTTGGTTTTCTGCCTTAATAGTTTGATATTCCTGGTACTTTGTCCCTCTCTGGAGAACATGTGTTGAAATAGAGCAAGCCTGATTATGACCCATAACTATGATCCTTATGCTATAAATCTTTAACTAGAACCGACTCTGATGACTGCCAATGGGCAGATCATGGAAATCCATGTCATCTTTGCCCAACTTACATACAAGCTTTTGATTCCCTACTTTGTGTTGCTCAGATGGCTCTAGGTATCGCATAGAGATGTACTTTAGCAATGCCACTGCCTCGCCAGCCTAATTCAGAGGTAGCATTCTTTCCATGGTGGTCTCTAGCCAAATGGATACAAGAAGTTGAAGAAACCCATCTAGGACAACTTGAATGTAGTCCTGCTTATTGATACGCAAGTCCTCTCCTTGGGTAGGTAAATGTGTTCTGGAGTCAAAGGTAGTTTGGAAGACTGTCCAACCACCTCGACAGATTATAGGTCAGAGCAAAGTATTGCCCAGAAGAGTTCTTCCTGAGAGTCTCTAAGAAAAATGAAACTCTAAAATTTGGGTTTCAGTTTGGTGGAAATTAGTGATGAGTTCTGCCACAAAGACAGTACTTAGCACACTATTATGTTAATGTCTTGAAGTACCCAAGGCCTGAGTCACCACTATATAATCAATTCTAATACTTTAAATAAAAATAGCCCTTTCCACTTTATATCAGTTTTTTGGATCTGAACAGTGTAACAGCTAAAGAGGAGCTTTAGAGAAGCATGTACTTAGCCAGTACCACAGAACACCCAACTTGAAGGTCTCAAGATGCTAAAGATATACTGACATGTAGGGATGAGGTTTGCCCAAATCTGCAGAGCTAAAGTATAAAAGTCAGAGCCTAGTTATGAAGAATTGGCCTTTCATATTCTTCATGGCTGTGTACCTTTACTGCGAATGCACACACCACGGGCTGAGGAAAGCATCAATACATTGTCAAATAACATCAGGAAAGCATCTTTTCCATTGTTACAGTTGTCACGTTATGTTTAGCCATTGCACATGGCAGTCAGCAGTACACAGGGCAAATGTGTTTGCCATTGTTTTCCTATAAAAATATTTTTTACACAATATATTTTGATCATATCCTTTCCCCTCTCGCAACTGCTCAGAGTTCCTCCTACCCATCTACTCAACAACAACTTCATGCTCTTTTTCTAGAACTAAAATGGAAAACACACAAACACACACACACACACACACACACACACACACCAACCAAAAAACAAAAGTCAAAACTAAAACAAAAGAGTAAAACAAAAAATCAAAACAACAACAACACACACCAAATATAGAGTTCATTTTGTGTTGACCAACTATTCCTAGGTGTAGGGCCTGATATGGGATATGGTTTGTATATCCAGTGACAGTCCACTGGAGAAAACTGATTCCCCATTCCCAGCAACTGTCATTGCACATAGTTTCTCAGGTAGAGGTGAGGCTTTGTGCCTATAACTCTTTCTTAACGCTAGGATTCTGTCTGGTTTGAGCTCATTCAGGTTGTATGCATGCTGCCGCAGTTCTCTGAGTTCATATGTGTATCAGTCCTGTTCCATAAAAGGATTTGGAAGTAGATTGGAGTTTACACAACATGTCTGCAAAGCTTCACTTTTTTCATTTATTATTTTTGAACTATGACTAATTTTCTAATGTGGAATGGAGCTCTCAATGAAGATAAAGTTTGTGTATTAATAAAGAACAGTGAGGATGGATCAGATAAGCAGACTGAGAGCCTTCAAAGATGTCCACAGCCTCATCTTCAGAACTAGGAATACTTTAACTTACCTGGTAAAAGTACCTTTGTGGGTGTGATTAACTGAGGAAGGAGGAGACAGACGGTCCCATTCTAGGTTCTCTAGTTGTCTCGGCCTAACCATGCAAGTACAACCAGAGAACCTTCCCTGTCCAAGTTCACACCAGCCAGAGAGATGACTATGGTTAGAGAAGTGCAATGTCACCGGCCCTTACAATGACAGGAATAGGCCAGAAGCCAAGAAATTCACACGGCTTAAGATGGAGAGATAGAAGAGACTGGTTCTTCCCCAGAGAATCCAGAAATCAGTACTGCCCGTCCAACACACCATTGAGGCCTACATCAGATGCATTGTCTACCTAACTGTAAGACGCTGAGTTTCTGAAGTGTTTAACAACTGAATTTTTACTCAAATCTGATGAAAGCAATAGGAAACTGAGAGAGTGTGTATTCCAAGTGACATAAACAGAAAACCCAAGCTCAGAGTCAACCACTCAGTTCAGCAACTGCACTCTTGGTGTCAATTGCTACATGGAAGGACCTTTTCCTACAAAGGTGGAGAGACGGTGATGGTTGTAACTGGTATAAAGGAACAATGGGTAAATTAAGCAAACTTAGCAGAGGGAAGGACTGCCTCTGGTTTAGGGCACAGAAATTTTCAGCGCTGACTTAGAAATGAGGAAGAGGTTTCTAGGGTGCAATGAATGGGGTGAGGTTAGGAGGGTGGGAGACCAGAGGACCCTGGGCTGACAGCTGCAGATCAAGGAAGAAAATACCATTGCCAGATCTGATAGGGCAGAAAATGAAAGCAGTTCCCAAACTGCTCTTCAGAGGGTGCACAAATTCGAGGGCCCCAACAGGCATGGTGATAGCTGCTGCTTAGTGAGGGGGAGGGGTTGGTTGCAATTTGTTGGTAGCATTGGTCAAAGAAGAAACAAAAGGAAGGAAGTGAGATTCTGTGATCTCCTCCTTTATCCTTGTTTCTCTCCTATCTAGCGTTATGGGGTGAAGCAGGGAATCAAAGGTGAAAAAAAGAAGAACCCACAAAGTAGCAAAGACCAGCTGTACATACCCACATGCCTCTAACTCCTCTAGTCCCAACACATCGACACTGGCTGTACTAAGTGCCATCCCAAATGATCTCAGGGTCCTGGGACATCATTGCCTTTCTCACTGTAAGTTACTTGAGAGCAATGACAACGTGACTCTCACTTGGGAACCAAGAACATGGCCAAACATAACGCTATGTTTCTCTTCCTTGGCACATAATGAGCTAGGGAGCTAGTGAGAGTCCTGACTAAGGTTTTTCACCAAGAGGAAGGGCAGGGAAGATGTGAAACAGTCTGTGAAAACGAGACCAGAAGACATGCTGACAGACTGACAGTATTAGTGCACACAGCAAGTTTATTGGAAAAGATTCTATTGTTGTTGTTAATTTTACGTTAGCATACACTGCAACGTTCATCATGGAATTTCTGAATATATGTTTTCTGATACTCCTCGAACTTACTCCCTTCCCCAGCTCCCTCTCCAGTATCTCATGTTCTCTCTTCTCCCTTTGGTATACGAAGCCCTGATTCACTTTCTCTAAGGAAATACAAATTGTGAAAACATAGCCCTCCATTTATTTTAGTGGTCTTAAAGAGCTACGAGACAGACAGCAAGGAGCTGACTGACAAGAGCAGGTCTGAGGGCTGATAGTTTTTAAAGCCTGAGATCCTATCTCAGACTCAGTCTGTCCTTTGAGACTTCTCAAACTAACACTGGTCAGAACATGCTCTAAGGATTACCATGACTCCACCTCTCCAGCATAGAATCCTGGTTGACACAGCCTGGTTCTTGATCAGAAATGACCCTTCCTCCTCTCAGGGGATGGGTTGGGCCATAAAACAAAATGTTCCGGCTTCCTTCTGCATCTTCTTTTCCCAGGATTAAAGGCCTTTAAATATCAGTCGGTGTCTGAAAGTTTATAATTCATTCAACCTACAGATGTGGGTATCATATTAATTCTCTAGCCAATTTAGGTACCATTCTGAACAACTAGATATCAGGGTAAGATAATTTACATGCTTGGGGTGGGGTGACATAAAGAGTCTACAACAACTGGAACTGTAATTCCTTTTAGTAATAATTACAATGGTTTTTATGGCCCTATGTGTATAAGACTTGATGCTAAGTCACACTGATAGTTTTGGAGAGAGACTCGTGTGCTGTCAGGCCCATTTGGAATGTGAACTGTGCATCATACATCACAGGATGCCTTTTAATAAATGGTTATTAGGCCTTTTAATAAATGGTTATTAGGCAAACCATCACAATATCATAACTGGCCTCCACAAAGACAGGAATTCAGAGCATCACAGGGTCAGATGCAGTTTGATGGGTAACATCTTCTTTTCCTATTAACCCAGAGCCCTGAATCATTTCTTTCTGCTTTTTCTAGGACAAGCAGGACTTTTAGCTGAGAAGGGATGGGTAAGCACCAGTGAGGAGGCCAGCTCTACCACCTCTCAGTCTCTCACACTGGATTCCCAGTGAGCCTGTAAAAATGACTCCAGAAGTACTTACACGGAAAGTGGGAATGACTGAGGCAGAGGAGAGTATACAGTTTGGGTCCATTGGAATCACAGACTCTTTTCCTGCTTCTTGAAGGAAGCGAGGCTGATTTAAAACTATCGCAAAGACAGACTCTAAAACACAAGAAAAGACCCTTCTTGGAAGTATATCTGATTTCATAAAGGACAGTAGCACTTGTGCTAAATGTAGCATTTCTGAATCAGATAAATTAGATAAACCTAATAGTTAGTCCACTGCGATTTAAACCAAAATAGAAATCCCCTCATTGCACCTTGAGTCCAAGACTTGATGCATCCCTTGCTCCTTGAAATGCTCTTGAATCATGTTTGCCTTTTAAGGTTATCCTTTTCTTTTTTAAGTTTGCTTAGTTCCAACTGAATGGTGTGAGAGCTGTCTCCCTTTCATTGTTCCTGTAAAAGACACCCTTACCCATAATCACCACCCTTTTGTCCTTTCTGTTCCCTGGCTTTAGTTACTCGAACAATAGAAAAGACTGAATATCAAGTATCACCAGATAGCAAATGCCCAGCATGGCCTCATGCATTAGCATCAGTGTGGCTTGTTCTTGACCCTCTCTCTTATGCTCCCCTGTCCTGCCTACCCTCCCAAACCACCTCCTGCTCTTACTCTCACCCATTGGCCTCCAGGGAGCATTCACATCTCGTTAATAATCTGCTCAGTACCTCTGTGCCTTTGCCTGCTAATTCCAAAACCAGTATGAAAGAGGGTCCTAGTCTTCCAGAACGTGAATTTGTGCCGAGTGAACCTAGTAGAGTACCATGCAATCCACACCTTTCTCCTCCCACTGCTATGTGTGGGTAGCTCTTTGGGATGCTCATGTGCTGGGAACGAAGACTTAGTTTAGGCATTTGATCTTTCCAGTCAGGGGTTCCTGCTCCTTATCCTTTGATAATCGTCCAACGCTACTACAAACCTAATTAAACTGTTACAAAATGAGGAAGCAGTCCTTTTACAGATCAGCCTCTCCCCTTCTCCCAGCCCCACCCCCAGACCAGGTAAGGTAGTATGGCCCACAGCAAAGCTCTCCTCTACGGATGGGCAGGCATCATTCCTTTCTTTCTCAGCTCATGTGAAAAAAATCCTGAGACTTATATGTTTAAAGGAGCATGCTGTCTATGAGTCCTCAATGAACTACAGGACTCAGGATAGTTGAAAACATAAAGCAAAATCAGGAAAAATTTGTGCTGATACCAGCAAGCTAAGTTTCTATTTCAAAGCCCCTAGTCCATGTGATATGGAAATATAAATCTTTTAGCTGTCTTTCTAAAGGACATATTTAATGGATCGTTAGTGAATCTACACTCTTTTGAGCCTGACTTTGAAAAAAGAATGGAGAAACGACTTAATACCTCATTTGTAGTTTGTATTTAATTGTATATTCCAGTAGGAACACAAGGATTCATAAAAATATTTAATCTAGCACCTTCAGATCTGTAAGCTACCTTATCTTCAAAGTCCTTTGATATATAACCAAGACAGTTACCAACTGCTTACAAATACAAGCTAAAGAGTGAATGCTGCATATAGTGTGTGTATACAGTATATACTGTACTAACACTGAAGGAAGGGAAAGAGAAAAGACATCCTTAAAAGGGACACAAAGAGTTAAACTCACGACTGATGTGAGGATTGTTTCCTTAGCCTCGGATCAGTCACTATAATGTGACTATGTAGGTTTCTTTAATTATAGCATGAGTTCTCTCTCTGCTATAATATCCTCAGTAACACATCGGATGTCTAACACACTGCACACCCAGGGAATCAGTGAGATCATTACCTACAGTAAGTGCCGGGATCTTCCAGAGGTTACCTATAAAAGCCCGTGCTTTGGAATTGGAAGACCAAGATCAGGTGCAGGCATCTTGGCATCTTCATGACTGCTCTTAGACAGTGGTGTGACCTTGTTTGCACCTTGGTTTCTTTTTTTCAAAAATTTGGGGGTTTTTTTGTTTGTTTGTTTGGGGAGATTTTGTTTTTGTTTTAAATTTTTATTGGTTATTTTGTATATCTTCATTTCAAATGATATCCCCCTCCAAAACCCCCCTATATCATCCCCTCTCCCCCTGCTTCCACAAGGCTCCTCCCCCACCTACCCACCCACTCCCACCCCATTTCTCTAACATTCTCCTACATTAGGACATCAAGCCTTCACAGAGCCAAGAGCTTCCCCTCCCACTGATGCCAGACAAGGCCATCCTCTACTACATATGCAGCTAGAGCCATGGGTCTGTCCATGCCCACTCATTGGTTGGTTGTTTAGTCCCTGGGAGCTCTGAGGGTCTAGTTGGTTGATATTGTTGTTCTTCACATGAGGTTGCAAACCCCTCCAGTTCCTTCAGTCCTTCCCCTAACCCCTCCGTTGTGGTCCCTGGAGCTCAGTCTGATGATTAGCTGCAAGCATCCTCATCTGTATCAGTAAGGATCTGGCAGAGCCTCTCAGGAGACATCCACGTCAGGCTCCTGTCAGAAAGCACTTCTTGGCAGCAGCAAGTGTCTGGGTTTGGTGTCTGCATATGGTATGGATCCCCAGATAGGTCAGTCTCTGGGTGGCCTTTCCTTCAGTCTCTGCTCTACTCCTTGTCCCTATATTTCCTTTAGCCAGAAGCAATTCTGTGTTAAAATTTTGTGAAGGTTGAGTGGTCCATCCCTCAACCGGGAGCCATGCCTACCTCTGTATATGGTCTCTACAGGGTCTTTCTCCCCTTTGTTAGGTATTTCAGCAAATGTTGGGTCCTGAGACCTCTTGCTTTTCTGGCATCTGGGACTTTCTGGTGTCTACCCCCAGTTCCCCATCCCCCATTGCTACACACCTCTGTTTACTTTTCTGATGCTCTGTATATCATCCCTGTCTCCTCCCATACCTAATCTTACTCTCCTTTTTTCCTCTCCCTCTCCTCTCTTCCTCCCAAGTTCCTCCTACTAAGAAGTTCCCCCTTCTAAGAAGTACTGAAGCCTCCACATTTTGTTCTTCCTTCCTGACTTTCCTATGGTCTGTGAATTGTACTATGGATATTTTGAGCTTTTTTCCTAATATCCACTTATCAGTGTTCTTTTGTGATTGGGTTACCTCACTTAGGATGATATTTTCTAGTCCCATCCATGTGCCTGCGAATTTCATGAAGTCATTGTTTTAATGGCTGAGTAGTACTCCATTGTGTAGATGTATCACATTTTCGGTATCCATTCTTCTGTTGAGGGACATCTGGGTTGTTTCCAGCTTCTGGCTATTATAAATAAGGCTGCTACGAACATAGTGGAGCACGTGTCTTACATCTTTCCAAGCTGTTAAAGGGACTTAGTGAGAAAAATTGTCAGGATTTATGGCACATAGGTCTGACAAAACTCCAACAAATTATGACTTTATGTGTAGTCCACATTAGTGAATCTCCTTGCTTCCTGATGGAATTGATCTATTTATCTGAAAGTGTAAAGGGCTACATTGGTTACTTCAAACACTCTAAGAATATAGCCCTGTTCCTTTGCAATTGTGTGTCTGCAGTTTGGAACTGGGAACATAGGAACATAGGAACCATAAGAAATATGAGGTCTCAGCTGTGGATTCTGAGGTGATTCTTATAAATGTCCCTTAAATCTAAAAGCCATTTTTATACATCTGCATAAAGTCATGATATCTGGTGATGCTGATATGGGCAGGGTTTCCTACCTGGCTGTAGGGCTGTGTATCTGCTCACCATCCCCGGGTTCATTATCAGACGACAAGCAGGTCAACTGGATAACCCTTTTCCATAGCACAGAACATGAGGAAAAGAGCAAAATGAAAAGGAGATTTAGATGTTATACTGGCCGGTTTCATGTGTCAACTTGACACAAGCTAAAGTCATCGGAGAGGAAGGAGCCTCTGTTGAGGAGATGCTTCCGTGAGATCCAGGTGTAAGACATTTTGTCAATTAGTGATCAAGGTGGGAAGGCCCAGTCCATGGTGGGTGGTGCCATCTCTGGGCTGGTAGTCTTGGGTCCTATAAGAAAGTAGATCAAACAAGCCAGGAGAAGCAAGCCAGTAAGCAGATCCCCTACATGGCCTCTGCATCAGTTCCTTCCTCCAGGATCCTGCCCTGTTTGAGTTGCTGTCCTGAATTCCACTGGTAATGAACAGCAATGTGGGTATGTAAGATGAATACCATTTTCCTTCCTAACTTGCTTTTTGGTCATGGCATTTCATCACAGCAGAGAAACTCCAATTAAGACATGTTTTGAGTTCCAGTAGCCTAAAGGGCCAGCCTTCTTCAGCCTTTATACATATCAAATGTATCTAGCCATAGGTAATATGGCAATCACATACAGCTAAAAACATATTTTTAAGACAAGAATGGGTTTTCTTTGTTCTTACAGTACATAGAAGATAAATCTCAGTTGTTTAAATCTGGAAAAGTGACACAGCATGACTTCAGATGTATGAGATGCGAGTGAGCAAATGTAAAACTGTACACAATCCACAAGTGTGCAGCTTAAGGAGTTTGTATATTTTAGAATGACATTTTGGTCCTGATCAGTAATTTCATTTTGCATTTAAATTTAGTATATAGCAAAAAGTCCTAAGCTGATTTTCTTATTTTGCAAATTTTTAAACTAAAATATGATACATGATCTACTCCTCAATGTCCTCCCATATTTTTCCTGTAATTCCTTTCAAATTAATGGCCTCTTTTTTCACTAAATATATACATAAGTGCATAAATATTTAAATAAAACTTGTTGGGTCCATATCGTGTTACTCATATATATATGATTTCAGGGCTGATCAATTTATATTGGATAAACAATTAGGAACAGTTCCCTGGGGAAGATGAATTGTTCCTTTTTCAGCAACCATTAGTTACCAGAAGTTCTTTGTCTAATGATGGGGACCTCTGAGATCCCCTTCCGTACAAGCATGCCACTGCCACCATTGCTTAGGTCTTATTTCGGCAGGGATACTGTTGAGAGATCATGAGGGCAGCCTCCCTACCATGTCTTGAAGACTCGGTCTCACAGCACATTTCTTGTTTCTCTGGCTTTTACAATCTTTCTCCCCAACTTCCTCAAAGTTCCCCGAGCCTCAGATGCAGGAGATGTGCTGCATGTGTATCAGTTGTGGCCAAGAACTTTACTTAAACATGTCTGTGTTGGCAAACTGCGCTCCATTATTTTGTTTTATTTTATTTGTCTATTAAGACACATCAAGTTTGATGGGTGGAGGTGAGGGTGAAAATCTGGGAGGAGCTGGGGGAAGGGATGAATATGAGCAAAATATATTGCATGAAATTCTTGAATAATAAATACAAACTGAGACTTTTTAAATGTGTGCATGTGTGTGCACGTGAGTGGTGTGTCTGTGTGTGTGTGTGTGTGTGTGTGTGTGTGTGTGTGTGTGTGTGTGTGTGTGTGTGTGTTTGGAGGTCATGAGAAACCATGAGGGACATTGCCCTCAAAATTTTATATCTAAAATAGTGGAATAATGGGAAGAAGTGACGAAATTAGGGGATGAAAATTAGTCCCTTTAATAATCTTCTGAATCAGTCTATTACAAAATATAACTTTTGCTTGATTTCTGGATTCCTGTGTCTATATGGGACCTCAGCTGTATATATTCAATAGTTTATGTTGGATGTGCACTGGATAGTATGGGTACCATAGAGTCATTAGTATGTTATCTGAGCCTCCTGAAACTTACCAGGCCAGGGGTATTTACCAATAAATACAACGAATCATCCAGATGGTCTATCTTGGGCCCACAAAGGTATCATCAAGATGTCAATTCCATAGGGATCCGCCAAGGAGTGGCATGGCTGGTTCATGTGGTAGACTTGTTTTTAGCTTTTGAGAGCTCTCCACACCAATCTGTAAAGGCAGCACCAGTTGAAATCCCACCAACAGTGAAGGAGGGTTCCCTCTTTCCCACACCCTCTCCAGTATTTGTTATTGATTTTTGCTGTTCTGAATAGTAAGACAAAATCTCAAAGTTGTTTTGATTTGCATTTCTCTAGTTGCTAGGGACAGTAGACATTTTCAAAGACATTTCTCTGCTACTGTTTTCTTCTTTCGAGAACATTTCCATTGCAAGAGCAATGAGTTTCTGTAAGATTTAACCTTGCTTCCTTGCCATGCTCTCTACCCTCAAACCACCAGCTCAAACTCTTCTTTTCTTAAGTTATATCCTGAGAAAAGACTTTTTTAATCACAGTGAGAGGCAAATCAATACAATTATGGAGAGCAAATTGCTTTACTCAAAGCTCAACTATTTAAATTGTAATCCTTCACCCTACGTCCCCAGAAACCTCACAGAAATATCCAGAATAATGTTTGACTAAACATCTGAATACCATTGCCCAGCTAGTTGACACAAAATTAGCTATCACAGCAATTACTTTTGCCCCAGTAAGAAGAACAAAGGGTAGGACAAGTCAATCAAGGGACAGTGTGATTGGAAGGGAAAAGAGTTTGAGTAAAGGCACAGTCTTCATGCTTTGTGGAAGAGGACACTGTTGAAGGGCATATGTTGTCACTTCAGGTCATGTGAAGGAAAGCAGCGGAAGACGACCCAGAACACACAAAGTTAGAAATGAAAAGCTGCAGTTGCCGAGGGGGGTTGGATTTTCTCCTACAAACCACTGCGAATCATTGAGGAGCTTTGCAAAACGTATCCTGGTCATCTGCGTGTGTTAGGAAGGTCACTCTAACCTCTGTTCTCACAAAACAGCATAAAATTGTCGGCTCTATTGAAACCTGTGAAAATGACTTAAGGTCCTTAGAGAAAAGAAAGAACACTGGAATACAGACAGCATCATTTTTATGATTTTTTTTCAAAAAGGAAGAAATTATTATAGAGTTGCCTTTAAAACTACTTGTATAAGAAATCAGAGTTGGCCTTGATACCCCTCTCTTTTTCAATTAAACATTTCATAGTGAACAAAATCTCTTCCAAAAAATGCTCTTATCTTCAAAACAGTATGAAAGCCTCCCAGAATTCCCCAGATTTCTCCTTGCTTGCTCCCTCACTGAGCTATATATACTTAGTCATGCTATAGACCTTGACCTTTTCAATAGACTGTAGGGCATGATGTACTCACTAATTGAAGCATTTCTTAATAGACTTGAATGAGGCTAGTGGACCTTGTACACACACACACACACACACACACACACACACACATTCACACATGCACAAATTCATTGTTGTTTGAGGCATTCTGGGAAATAACTGTCGAGTTAGAAGCCAAAGGAAAACAGATGTTTTATATTTTATAATTATGCAAACAAATTTAGCTTTATATTTTTTGAGCTCAGGGAAAGCATAGATTTGTATTTCTTCCTTTCCTGGGAAGCTTTTCTTCCTGTTTGAATAATATTGGCATTTTTCCAATTGCTGCTAATCTTTTGTTGAAAAGCTCTCCATTGATTTTCTTTCTCGGCTATGATTTGCTTTACCGGTGGGATCTGTATGCAGAAGCTAAACCTATAGGGACACAGTACCCTTCTTAGATGTGCGACCCCTCCCTCTTTTATGTTCCACAACCAAGCTTCCCTACATCAGGTAAACCAAAGCTTTACCTACATCAGGTAGGTTTGCTTTGCTTAAATAGGCTTCAGTGACTCCATCACAATATTTTAATGTAGAATTCAGCACAGCATTTATTATAGAATTATCAATAACACTAGTTACAGCACTGATGTCAAAGCAGTGGGCTAGGTAGGCCCTACATCCCTAGGTAACATAATTACTTAAAAAGATTATCCTAAACCAGAAAATCCTATTCAGATTAAACTAATTGATGAGCCTTAGAATTCAAATAAATAAATAACCGGGAGAAGCGCTAAGAATTCTCCCAGGAAGGAGAGTGAGAAGGAGAGGCAATTTAAAGCCCATTCATCTCACAGAGAATCTTGCTGGTTATGGTCAGCTGGGCCCTTGCTGCCTCCACTCTCAGTGTGCTTGGCTTGTCAGCCATGGTCTCCTCCACAGAATTCTCTAGGTCTCCCTGCTTCTTTTTTTGTTTGTTTTGTTTATTTACTTTACATCCTGATCTCATCTTCCCCTTCCACTTCTCCCAGTGCCTCTGCCTCCCCTCCCAATCACTGACCCTTTCTCCTCAGAAAAAGGGAGGCCTCTCACGGATATCAACCAGCCTTGACATATTAAGTTGCACTAAGACTAAACTCATCTTCTACTGAGGCTAGAAGAGGAAACCAAGTTAGGGGAAAGGGGTCTAAAGGCAGGCAACAGAGTCAGAGATAGCCCCTGCTCTCACTGTTAGAGGACTCCTGTATGGAGACCCTGCTGCATATCTGTTATGTGTGTGTACAGAGGGCGTCTTGCTATTTCTACTCTAAGCCTGAGTAGCTTTTTTTAGGGAGGGCTCTGAGGAGCTGTACGTCTTGGCAAGTTATTTATTCTCCCACGCCTCTATTGCCTAGAGCAGAGTTGTTAGTTGTAAGAACCACAGACCCTGATTCCACGGCTGCATCGAAGTTTCACCAGACACCTATCTAGTGAAAAAGACCTGAACTCCGCCATGCCTGTGTGGAAGACTGGCACGCAATAGAGGTCAGTCAGAACCATGGACAGCTCTGAGCAAGCCAGGCAGTGCCCCCAAAGGAAGACATTTCCTTTTGATTGCTTAGGTCTCCCAGACTTTCAAGGAGGCCATAGCGTCACCATGCATGGTGCTGAGGTGTTTAAGTCTCCTGACGGGACTGAAAAACAACTGAGAGTTCTGTGAGGCCGATGTAGGCTTCCCGGAGATCAAATAGAGGCAGGAAGGTATATCTTCCTCCTCTCAGAACAAATTCAAATCTTGAACATCGCTACGAAGCCTACACCTAGAATTAATCCCTTTTCTGAAATTTGCATGCAAATATTGAAATATTTTAGAAGCATCAGGTTTTTAATCTAATTGCAATGTCATGAATCCAATGAAGAAAATGGCTATCTCCTAATGAGAGAGTTTAGTCTCTTTTCAAATCACAACTTTATTATCTAGAAATATAGAATAGAAATTAAACACCCATTTTAACTCCTTATCTTGCCTTTCCTTCTCTGTGTAACTGCTGTGAGAACTTCTCTGTACTCTAGCTTTTTCTCTGTAAATGGGGATAAGAATGGAATGTATATTTATAGTGTTACTTTAAAGATTTGGTGGGTTAATATTCACAACGTACTTCGGCTGCTGCTTCATTAAATATTAATCTGTGTATGATTTTGATTATTTATATGTAACATTTCTTTGTTTAAGGTGCCTTCCCACTCTGCCAGCTCAATACAGTAGTTTTTTTTTTCTTTTATCATGTTGTTTTGATACTGAATCTAAAATAAGAAACAGATCGTGTTTTATAGATGTTTTTGCAATATAATTTCCCAAGAGGAACAACATTTTACATTCTGAGAGTTTACACCCTTTGAATTGAAGCCAGAGTCTGGCCTTTGGGATAGAAGACAGCCACATAAAATCTACTAAAAACACAAAGACATGTGTTCTCTCTTGCTGTTTTGCCCTTTTTTAAGGTTATAAAATATTTAATGTCTTCAGCCCGAGCAGCATTAAGTCCTTTTGCCATTCCACACGGGAGGGGATGACTTGGAATCGCATCACTTCTTAATCTCTGAGCAACTTTAGAAAAGTTTCTCACTCTAGGCCTCCTGGTGAGGTAGAAAATCACCTCTGCCCCCAGTACACTTAGGAATCCAAATATGAGTAGAAATCCTAAATTCTTAATTCTCCCTTTCAGTCAAACTTTCCCTCAGCTGAGCCTTCCTGATTCACGTCATGCTCCGGCAGCCTTGAGGCAATATACAAATTAAAAGCACAGAACATTGAAAACATTGCACAGTCCACAAGCAGGCAAGTCCATTGCACAGTCCACAAGCAGGCAAGTCCATTGCACAGTCCACAAGCAGGCAAGTCCGCTCTAGGCAGGACATGCATCTGCTGCCACTGCACACCAAGGAGTGGTCACCAGAGCTTAACTCACCAAGCTCCTGGGATCCCTCATTTCCAGGAACTGGTATCTGGCTGTGTGTGAGCAGAGTAGTGCTGACTTACTCTCTCCCTCTGAGATCCATCCCTAAGTCCTCCACAGATGACACTGCAATTCCTCATAATGTGACATCCTCTGGCCGAAAACAATTAACTCGTGACAAATTTCTGAGCCTTTACGTGCTACTGTATTGCATGCTGATCTTATAGAAGGTCATCTTTGGTCACTTTCATCTTAACAAACAGTTCAATACCTTGAGAGTGAGGTTGGTTTTGCCTGACTTTTGTTTTGCTTGCTATCTATCTATCTATCTATCTATCTATCTATCTATCTATCTATATCCCAAATGCAGCCTTCATTCCCCCTCAGAGAGTCCCTTTTCCCATCCCCATCCTCTTCTCCTCTGAGAGGGTCCCCCCAGCCCAGGTATCACCTCCAACCCTGGTCCCTCAAGTCTCTGCCAGATTAGGCACATCCTCTTCCACTGAGGACTGACAAGGCAGCCCTGCTGGAGAACGAATACCACAGTCAGGATACAGATTTAGGGAGAAACTCTGCTCCAGTTGTTGAGGGACCCAGATGGAGACTGGGCTACACATCTGCTACATAAGTGTTGGAGACCTCGTTCTAGCCCATGTAAGCTCTTTGGTTTGTGGCTCAGTCTCTGAGACCTCCCAGGGGTACAGGTTAGTTGACTCTGTTGGCTTTCCTGTGGGATTCCTATCCCCTGCAGGGCTTTCAATCCTTCCCCCAATTCTTCCACAAGAGTTCCTGCTTTCCCTTCAATGTTTGGCTGGGGGTCTCTATAACTGTTTCAGTTAGCTGCTAGGTAGAGTCTCTCAGAGAACAGTCATGCTAGGATCCTATCTGCAAGCACAACAGAGTATCATTAATCCTGACAGAGATGAGTGCTTGACCATGGGAAGGGTCTCAAGTTGGGTCAGTTATTGGCTGGTCATTCCTTCAGTTTCTGCTTTATCTTTGCCCCTGCATTTCTTTTACACAGAACAAATTTTGGGTCAAAAGTTATGTGGGTGGGTTGGTGTCCTTATCCCTCCACTGAGGGTCCTGCCAGGATATAGGAGGTGGCCTCTTCAGGTTCCATGTCTACACTGTTAAACATCTTGACTAAGGTCACCCACATTGACTCCTGAAAGCCTTCCCTATCCCAGGTCTCTGGAATTTCCTGGAGATCCAGCCCCCACCCCCACCCCCCACCCCCAGCAGCTACAGATTTCCATTCATTCTCCTGGCCCTCTGGGCGGCTCTCCTGTCTTTCCCCATGCCTGATCCTGCCCTAATTCCCCTCCTCCTCCCCTCTCCCACCTAGTTCCCACCTTCCCTCTGCCTCCATTGACTATTTTATT
This sequence comes from Rattus norvegicus, assembly GCF_021556685.1. Classification (NCBI taxonomy): domain Eukaryota; kingdom Metazoa; phylum Chordata; class Mammalia; order Rodentia; family Muridae; genus Rattus; species Rattus norvegicus. The sequence continues at coordinate 13,037,925 of NC_141537.1, read as the reverse complement.
ATCCCCCCTTCTAAATGTGATTCAAGTGACCTTTGGATCTGTGAGGTGTATTGTCATGTGTTCTTGTTTTTTGATTGTTTAGCTTGTTTTGGTTTTGGTTTGGAGGGGGTATGTTTTGAAAAATTTTTTCTAATCTGACTCGATTCACTCTAACTGGATCTCTAGCTAGAAATCTGATTGGAAGATGCTGGGGATGTGTTTCACCCTTTTGAACACAGCATTGTGTATACAAGGCAATCAATATAAACCAGGTCAGCCACTGCTGTAGAATGAATGTTTGTCTGCCCCTAAAATTTGTATCTCGAAACCATAACCCTTGAAGTATGATTTTTTTCAAGGTTCTTCAGAGAAAGGGCCAGCAAGCTAGACAGCAGATAGATAGAGAAAGAAAGGGGAGAGAAAAGAAAGGAAAGGAGAGGACTGAGAGGGGAGGGGAAAGGGAAGGGAGGAAGAGAGGGAAGAAGAGGGGAAAAGGAGGGGAGGAAATAATTCATAATTATGGGCATTTCAGTGCAGTCTATCTACCAGTTAGAGAACAGAAAATGACATGGCTTATTCTGCATCCAAAGACCTTGAAACCAGGGAACCAGAGAAAGTAAAATCAGTGCAAGGACAGAAAAGCCCAAGACAGCAAGGATGTGAATGTCACAGACCAAATAGAGGTGTCTAAGGGCAGGATAATCAGGTGTCTGAGTCCTGGGAAGAAAGAGGAGAACAGAATGGACTCACTTTCCATTCGGTTCCTCTTTCTACCTGGACAGTGGGTGACCAGAAGATTCACGGCCATGCTGAGGGTGAATTTCCCCACCCAGGTGGTTATCTCCCCTACAGATTCCCTCTGGAGATATTCCAACAACTACTCCCAGAAGAGTGCTTGACTGTCCACGTAGGTACTCTTTGATCCAGACAAGTTGACACTAAAATTAGTCCCAGGAGGTGATTAGGTTATGGGGACTTTTGGACTGGATCACTAACCTAGCCATGGACTGCAGAAAGCCTCTGCAGACCTTTCATCACTGGAGGGCACATGGAGGCTGTTATATAATGACCATGATGCTGGGGTTGCCTTAGAGCACATCTGCCAACATCTTCATCTTCATCTCCAGGTTCCCCTTTTTCTAAGCCATCTAGTCCATAGGATTCTGCCATAGCAGCTTGAATAAACTATGATAGATGAGTGGATAAAAATATTAAAATAGTTTTCAGTGAAGAAATTCATATGTGGGTGTTAAGAAAATGGAATTATAGTAACAGGTTGTACTGGCTGGTTTTGTGTGTCAACTTGACACAGCTAGAGTCATCAGAGAGGAAGGTGCCTCCGTTGAGGAAATGCCACATAAGATCCAGCCATAAGGCATTTTCTCCATTAGTGATCAATGTGGGAGGGCCTAAGCCAGGGTGGGTGGAGCCATCCTGGGCTGGATGTCCTGGATTCTATAAGAAAGCAGGATGAGCAAGCTGGGGAAGCAAGCCAGTAAGCAGAAACTCTCCATGACCTCTGCATCAGCTCCTGCCTCCAGGATCCTGCCCTGCTTGGGTCCCTGCTCCTACCTCCTCTACTGATGAGCTGGAATGTAAGCTGAATAAATCCTTTCTTCCTCAACTTGATTTTTGGTCATGGTGTTTCGACCCAGCAATAGAAACCATAACTAAGACACTGGTCTTCTAGCCACAGAAAATGTTCAATCATAATGACAATAACTGAGTCTGCTTATCATGTGTCATGTATACTATAAACACTTAACATACAGTACTGATCCTTTAAGAACATTATGACATGACTACTTTTATTTTATAATAGAGAATACTGAATGATAGGTACTAAATAATCTAAGATAGCATACCTGGTAGGATCATGATTTATAATTACATTAAAATATGTATCCATACCACCACGTTATGGGTTCCCGATTGATGCGCAGAGATCTGAGTTAGGGTCACAGCTTTGCTTAGTATGCTGTAGGCTCAGTAATTCTTGATGAAGGAGACCTCTTCTGTGGACTGTAACACCTGCCCCCAAGTTAGCGAAGCAGCCAGCCAATAGGAGCAGATAGAATGCAATTGATTCCATTCCGTTTAACAAATATTTATCGAGGCCCTGCAACTAGGAAGATCTAAAGCTGGCTGTTGCAAAGGATACAAGGATAAGGGAATAATATAATAAATTGACCTGGACAACTCATAGAATCTGAACTAAACAAACGTTGACTCTTTATATGAGAAGGAAACAAAACGGGCAAGTTTGGATGTAGAGTCCTGAGCCCTCTGCATCATTTGGCTGAAGTTCATAAAAGCTGAGTCCCCAGGGATGGATGGGTGCAGTGTAAAGGAGATGAGGATAGAAATTAACATTGATTCCAAAGCTACAGACCCTTGCTAAGGTGTCTGGTTCTGAAAGTTAAGAGTAGCATCCAAGACACTGGTCACGGCTCTGGGTAAAAAGTATTCCAGGGTGCCCTGAGGTAGAGCAGGCTGGGAAAGAAAACAGCAGCTCAGATGTTGACTGCACCTGACTGACCATGTGTACTATTCCCATCAGCATTGAGTTTCCGCTCATGATGATGAAATATGGACTGATGACTGCCCATGATGGAATCTTGTGACCCTGGAACATTAAGTAACCGCATGAGGTTTATGTTAATCTGAAAAGCCATCTGCAAATGACCCAATTTGTTATTAATAGAAAATAATAGTCTTAATAGAAATAGAATAATAGAAAATAATAGAAAAGATCAGTAGTCTTGAGAAAGGTACAGATAAATCTTTGAAATCATTTAAACACTCAAACACATGAAATGGCAGATACATTGAAAAACATTAAGTCCTGTGGAAATATTTTAGTCAGTGCAGTGGGTCATAGATATTTTGAAAGAAACTAAAGAGCTCCAGATAATCATCCACTTGAGTCCACTTTGAATTAAGAAATCTCTGCAGTGTAAATAATAGATTTAAAAGACTAATGCATAAGATAAAATGTTATTTATTTGAACACTATCTAAAGGTTATGTGTTTAAGAACCAGGACAAATAGTGACTATTAAAGTATGGTGTTAAGACAGAAGGAGAATTTGCAGGAAGTTGAAGTGGAAAAATAAAAGCTGTCAGAAGGTTTATGTCTTAGGAAAATACCAATTTGAAATGCAAGATTCCTTATGGCTTGGCTCTTTAATGAAAAAGACCTTTCAACAATGTGTGCACTTCGTCTGCTTAGAAAGCAGTTACTCTCAGTTCTCAGTTTTCTATTAGCAAAACTGGCCCCTCTGTTTTCTTGGCTCTCTGTATGTGCTTCTCAGCAATTTTGCTATAAAAACTTCCATACAACCAATTTCAGAACAACTGTAACTATGAGTCTATCTCTTGTAGCATTGCAATTTCCAATATAACCAGAAAATATAATAAGTGGATTTACATAGAAACAGAACCCATCGGGTATAGAAGACCTTTCCAAAGCTCTTCTCTATTGGTAGACATTCAAGTTTTATTCAGCAGCCATTCTGGACACCCATCTTGAGACTGCTGTGACTGAGAAATGACTGTTTGTGACTGTATGTGAGAGAGCCAACAATCATGGTGTGCTATTAATATTAAGATCTAATGTGATTCACTCACCATTAGATTCACTCACCTAATGTGTTTCCCACCAGAGAAGCCCACTGGAAGATCAACTCCAAATGATCCTGTGACTCAGATCACACCATCTTCCACTCTTGTCTCTGCTGCTTCCCACATCTGGCAAGATGATGATGATGATGATGATGATGATGATGATGATGATGATGATGATGATGATGATTCTCAAGACAAGCTACTTACGTTTAGAAATTGAAATGTAAAAATAAATATTTGTATAAGAGTTTACAGAATTATTTTTAATACTAAGACAGAAACAGGAAAATGGTGGGTTTTCAGGTGAGAAGCAAAGTCTTATGTTGCTGAGACTGACAGTGTGGAGAAATCTGTAACACAGAGTTTCCTCACTTCTGTCTTCCCATGAGTCCGCTCATTTCATGGGGAGTCAAACCTTTCCTTCCCAGTGAAGGATCTGAGGCAATTGTGTTACTTTTTAATGAAGACTAATTGCATTTTTTGGAAGGTGCAAAGTCTGAGTAAATGCTACATAAAGCTGATCCAGCCTGTCTGCACTAGTTCTCCGACTAGCCAAGCACCAAGGGAACGTACTATTTCTCTCTCAGAGGAAAGTATTCAGTCTAGATCTGTTTTGCACAGGGATTCATAAGAACTGCTACAGTCTTTCAAATAAACCAAAAAAAAAAAAAAAACCACCTCACCTCCGTTACTCTGTTAGGATATTTTTCTTTAAGCAATGAATGTGGCTAATTCTTAGATCCTCTCCGTTCCCGGTGCTTGCTGTATTTGCCTCCAACTTGATTTCATTTGCATAGTTTCTTGGGGGTAGCTATAATTTTTATGCAAAGCAGTCAGCTTTATATTAGACTACGTTTGTTGATGTCCTTTTTAACTCACATGACTTTTAGGAAAGCAAGTTTCCCAAGCAATTTCTACCAAGCGAGAGATCAGCCATATTTTAATTGGTTCCTTTATCAATGAGCTTCGTGATTAATTCCCATTAATTATATCTAAAAGACACATGTGCCAAGGAGGATGGTTTGTCATAGAGACTTTTAGATCCCACAAACTGGGTGTTGTCAGGAAATGTTTCTAATATAAAGGGAGTCATCTCCTGCTCTTCCTCCTTCTCCTCCTCTTCCTCCTCCTCCTCCTCTTCCTCCTCCTCCTCTTCCTCCTCCTCCATATCTCTGTTTCTCTATATGTCTCTCTCTGTTTCAGTCTGTCTTTCTGTCTCTCTCTGTCTCAGTCTGTCTTTCTGTCTCTGTCTGTCTCTGTGTCTCTGTGTGTGTGTGTGTGTGTGTGTGTGTGTGTGTGTGTGTGTTTATGTGTGGTATAGTGTGTGTGTGTGTTGTGTTGTGTTTCATTGTGTAGCTCTGACTGGCCTGAGACACATTATGTAGACCAGGTTTTGAGCTGACAGAAATGCCGTCCTCTGCCTTCCCAGTTCTGGGGTTAAAGGCACTGCCATTACACCCCACAACTTCTTATTGGAGAATCCTTCTTTAGGAGGCGCTAGGAACCTTTCATTCACCTCATTTCGCCCACACAGTCTGAGATGTAGACATTTTTATATTCTTTTCTTTTATTAAACGGGCATCCTCAAAGCAGGTGTGCTAGCCCACTGTGACATCAAATGAGCATCTGGGTGAGCTCTAGGGCCAAAACCAATGTGTGATAAGGACACAGGTGTTCTGCTGTCACACAGTTCATTAAGCCATTTCCCCTTTAGGGAGACATTTTTGTTCAGATGGTATGAGGAAGCTGTTTTCACTGAATTGTGTATTTTAAATGGGTGAATTTATAATCTGATGATTATATATCAACAAAATGGATGTAAGAAAGGAAGGGAGCAAGACAGCTACTTTGTCGGGTATATAATCCATGGTGATCAGGAGACAAAGGAAGTGAGGTTAAGGAATGTCTCTCTGTATTTGTTCATGATATTTCCAGTGACTGAGCTCAGCCTTGTACCTGCTCCTTCTGGTCCTGCCTTATTCTGTAAAGCTCACACCTTCAGTACAGACTAACAAGCACTGTGTTAAACACAGGCTCTCATTAGCACTACTGCCCTGACCACCTCCCTCATCTCCAATAACTGGGATTCTTTCCCATTCGACACTCACAGCTTTAGTCTTCCGATGGCTTCCCTGAGAGCTGTGCTTGGCTCTCAACTGGGTCAAAAGGTCACAACTGGGCCTGAGATGACACTCAAATGCCTTTGTTTGAATTACCCTCCTCTTCAACCACATCTTGTTATGCACCTTCAATGAACCCTGGAGACAAACATCGACAAAATGATTCTTAATACACAGGTACCCAAGAGTCACCCAGGGAAATTGTCAGATTCTCCAAACTCAGGCTCCTTGTGGAGAAACCAGCTTGCTAATCGTGAGAGTAGAATTCCCAGGGTGAATCTGACGTGAGTCCTGATTAAGCATCTTTTATAGCAGGCAGCACTCACCCTCTTCTGCTAAAGTACTTGTGTTGTGTTCATTTCCCTCTCCAAACTCTGAGCTGCTTGAAGGCAGACATCACACTCTGGTCATTATTGAGTCCTAGTCCTGGTATCTTATGGTAGCTTCTTGGTGTTTACAGAAGAGAGGTTGAACAGTAACCAGCCACACATGGTTGTCACCATGGCTCCAAGCACCCTGTTGCCAGCTCACTCTTCTCTCTGTGACTCTGAAACAGACTGTCTACGCTTATCTGGTCAGCTTCACTTTCTGTTCACAGGAAGATCTATTCTGCTCATGTATCGGCTGCCAATTCTCTACTTGTGGCGTAACAGAGATGTTTATCGCCCCCAAACTCACTGGTATTATCCCTCTCAGAAGTCAAGAAGTCAGCATTTATACCCCAAAGGATAAATGGCTTTATACTTTGTCATCAGATTATCCTTAATAAGCAATAAGTACAACACAAATATTCATGATGATGGCTAGCATTTTTAGATGTGCCAGGCACAATGCTCAGCGGTAGATACCATTTACCTCTGAAAGCAGATTCTACAGATGCTATAGATCACCATGCTGTGTGCGCAACGCAAAACCGGAGCTTAGTAAACTGAGTCACTTGTCCTGAGCCTGTAAGTAACAGAAATAAAATTCAAATTCGTCTCCTTTTGTCACCACAGACTATGTTCCCAGCCACTGTGCCAGATTGTCGCCTCTTCCTTCCCCTAATAGTCCTGATTATCTTCAAGACAAGCCATGGGAAGCGTAAATATTTGATAGAACAGAGATATGATTCACTGTGTTTTGGAACACTAGTCATATGAAAATGCTAATTTCTCCCAAATACAGTTGCTCTTACATATTTTAAAGCTGGCTTGAGTTAGATTAGACAGTTCCTATATTGAGAAATTTGTAATTCCACCAGGCATTGGGAAATTCTGGGGTTGTTGAAATGAGATTTCTCATCAGAGTAAAGAGGTAATCAATATTGATTGGTAGACAGAAGGCTTCTCATTTTTACCCTTTGCCCGATCTTTCTAGGACTGCTCTCCTCTCAGAAGGCCCTTGTGCTAGGCCCATATGTTGGATAACTGTGCCTTGTATGACAGCCTTCCATTGGATGATATGTATTTGTGAGTGCTGAACTCAAAAGAATGATTTTCTACAGTAGAACTTAAGATGCTCAACTAAGGGGCTGAAGAAATGGATCTGTGATTATGAAAACTGACTATTCTTCCAGAAGACCTTGATGCTAGCACCCACAACCATTTGCAACTCCAGTTATATGGGGATTCAACACCCTCCTTCTGGCCTTCATAATCACTGCATGCATGTGGTACACAGACAAACACGCAGGCAAAACATCCACATACAAAATAAAAATACATGTATCTAACCAAAAACAAACAAAAATATATTCAACTGTGAATGTCCTCGGTGACACTTCTGTCTACTCAACCAAGTTTACTTCCAAACACATCTTGGACTTGATGAGATAAACAGCATCTGCACTATGCTACCTTGGGGATCCATAGGTAATGGGTAGATGCTTTACTGAAAGCCAATTTGTTTCTGGTGCCTACTCCCTGTTCCTCTTAGAACATGTGCCTAGCAGCCATCTTGTTGGTTGCTAGTTCCCTCCGATCAGCAAATTCCAATCAAGTTCTATCTTGGTTTTGTATGTCCTCGTGTACACGGAGACACAGACGGCATCCTAATAACGCTGCTTTCGCACCTCTGGTCACTCGGGGATGCTAGCTGTTCTTGTCCTGGGAGGACGACACTGTTTTCCCATTATTTAGACATCCTGCTCTTAGTGTGTACTCACCTTGTGAAGAGCCATTTTAGAGAACTCGGCGAATGTGAGCAGGAGAAATGCTTAAATTAAATGTTAATTTGATTATGTTTTATACTTTGCTTGAATTTCTCTGGCCTCAATATTAAAAAGCTCTTATAAACCTTTTCAACCACTTCACCCTCAATGGCTTATGATGTCAGTGATTGATAATTCTCAAAACCCATTTTACATGATGTCCCAAAGTATCTAATTTAGAATATATAATGAAAAGAGCATCGAAATTAAAAATATTTTATTTAATGCAGTTGAGGGACCAAAATTGACATCTCCATTAAACCAAACTATCTCTTCTGTATTTTCACCCTGTGCTCAGTGGCTGATGGTGAGACGTGGGATGAGCTCAGTGTCTCCACCCACTGCCTGTTCTTCCTTATGGAAGGCCTACAACCTGCAGCTCCTCCCAGCTCCTCGCTCTGCAGCAGGGAGTTTCTAGCAAGTGCTTCCCAAGATTTTCACAAGCACATCAGTTAATAAAAGGAATTTTGTATTTAAAGACGCCACCTATAAGAAAAATGGAAACAAAAACCCATTCCCCCAGTCTGTCCATCAACACTGTACCCAGAAGAAATACCATGTGTGTGGCAGTCTCTTTGCCCCCTCCCGTCCCTAGCACCCTGTAGGAGTTTGCAGACCACCAAGTTTTCTTGAAGTTAGGCATCCTCCACACCCTGAGGTAAGAACCACTCTGATCCCTTTGGTAGATATTCTTCTAGCTACTAGTTTGTCTTCACATGAAAATTCCAAGTTAATAATTCTGTTCCCTTAAAAATATGTGCCATTTAAATTTGAAAAGAGCAAAGTTACCATATCAAAGAGTGTGATGATATTGTGAAGTATTTCCTTTCATTCCCTTACATTTTAATCTTTTTAATATTACTTTTTTAAAAAAATAACTTACAGCTAAAATTTTAATCTGACCTGTGGTCAGTCTTTTGGAAATGTTGCTATGGCTTAAAAGAGAGATATGGATTTAGGCTAGACAAATGGCCAAGTCTATTTTAGCTCAAAATAAGTAATAATCTGATGATGAAGAAGAATAAGAATTGTATATATTCTTGGCCTTAATTAGGGGTGTTTGTCAATTTTGTGCTCAGGTGACTAAACATCTGAGGTAGTCAAGTTAAAAAGAAAGAAGTTTTGTGTGAGCTTGTGATTCCATAGATTTCAGCCCATGATCACATAGTCATGGTGGCACTACATGGACTCAGAGTTCGCACTTTTATGCCTGTGCGTCTTTGAAGGGAAACGGAAGAGGGGTGTACCTGGGGGAGAAGTTATATAAGGGTGGGGCTGGGAACAGAGGAGGGAGAGAAAACTGCAGTTAGGATGTAATATATGAGAGAACAATTTTTTTAAGTTGACTACCTAACTAACAAAAAGCATTTCAGTATCTCTTGTTAAATTTTGATTTCTTAGAGGAAATCCCCTAGTCTTTAGAAAACTTATGAAGTTGCCTAGTGGCTTTTCCAGTAAGCAAACAGGAAAGTTCCAGGAGCTTCTTTAAAAACAAAATCTGTCTTTTTATGCCAATAAAGAAGGAAAGGAATTGGGACCCTTCAGGAACACAATTCCAATAACTTAACTTCTAGGTTCCATCTCCCTGGACTCCAGCACTGGCCAATAATGCCACAGGCTCATGACCAAACCTTCAACACAGGCCTTTGAGGTCTGAACCATAGCTGTGATATGACTAAAATCAAGCCTTTTGGGAAGCATTCTCTTCCCTTCTAACACAGGGGACATTCCTAATAACCTCCAGGTACTTTCGTATAACCCAACTTCTTAAATTACGTTTTCTTTTCTCTGAGTAGTTGACCTCTACAATGTCATAGGAGAAAGGGGCTCTGTGCTACTGAATTAATTAGCAATCCCTACTAATAGTCACTTCCCAGCAGTGCCCAGCTTTTAAGGATCAGTCCTCAGTGCAGATCACAACACACTAGTGTTTTCCTAATTCTGAAGCTTCGCCCCAGAACAGTCATTTTATAGGCTATAATGAGTAACATTGAATGCTAGGTGAGAAAGGTGTTTCCATTCACACCTATTAATTGAGAGAAAAACGTTGCCCCATGTTGCGGTAAAAATAAAAAATGGATCAGGCACGCGGATCTGCAGGAGCCACGCGCTGTGGCTGTTTCTCTGCCAGCCCCTTCACACAGTGTCCTATTGGCGGGTTGTTACCATGCCTGACACACACATCTCGTTCCGCCGGCTGTTCTAGGCGTGGCACCACACCCACTAGCCCCAGGCATTCTATAGCCTAGCACGGCTTCCAGAACTGAAACAGGTTGTCTCTGCCCCGCCAGGAACTTTGCCCACATCCCCTGTAGCCCTGTAAAATCAAAGCTCTAGAAATGTGTAGTTTAGCAATTAGATTTATATGTTAAGCTATCAATCTACAACACATCCACAGAATAAATTCACTGCCAATTAATAAAAATAGAATAAAAATAGAAACCTCCACTAGACAAGATAAAATTGACCTAGACCACCTGGATCGGAATCCTCCTCCTCCTCCTCTTCCTCTGTCTCCATCTTCCTTCACTCGCTCCTCCTCCGCCCTCCTTCCTAGACTTTTCCCTGGCTACCCTTCCTTCTCTTTCAATGATAGGCTTCGCCTTATTCTGGACCCACCTTGCTACAGAATCCTACAGCCATACTGGTATTACTATGACATAGACTATAACATTAACCAGATCCCCTTTGTCTAAAAAGATTAGGTCTGTGCCACCGTGGTGTTTGCCCAATGACAAGATTTATCTGGAATTAAGTAGTTATTTTACTTGCACTCTCTGCATTTGTCACGGTTGGCAGTCACTTCCCCTTAAAGGAGGCGGGAGAGGGAGGAGTAGAGGACATTTCCCTTAAGCCAACCCATTTGGAGAAGAAACTTGAATGCTGTTTTAAAATGGCAAATGGCGACCTTAAGAAACTGAGGAATAAATAGAGAGTCAACTCAGATGACTTCGTTTCCCCTGGGACTTGGATGGTTGTAATTCTTATTTTATTCACAGCTGCATTCACAGATTTTCAGTCACGGAAGCTATCAATCCTTTCCTCCCAACAACTCTGGCCTGAACGAGGGCTGGGCAAAGGCTGGGCGAGGGCCTCTTACTGGGCCAGCCTTTCTTCCTCAGTGGCCTTTGCTGCTTCCCCAGGGTTATGTGGAGAAATTCCCCTCCTGCCTCAGTACTCCATCTGTGCTTATCACGGGCTTCGCCTTGCTCAACCGCATGCCTCATTTTCCTCTCCCCATTACGTTTTCTCTTTTGTCTTCAAAAGCAACAAAAAAAAAGCTTCATTTTTTTTTTTTTTAGTGTCAGTGAAGATGACACCCATCCTCATGAGAGCACAGATTGGAACAGATCAGAGGCAGAAGAATTGACATGTACGATAAAAGATTACTGTGTGAAAGCTACTTACTGCTAGGTCAGATCTTGTGACTGTGTCCAAGCAGTACAAGCAGATATAAGAAATCGGTGACCAGATATAAGATCCAAATGAAGAAATTATGGAAGTTCCCAATAATACAAGTGTCCTGTCAAGTGAGCCTAATTGTATACAGCACTCATGATTGTCAATTTATGGAAGCCCAACCAAGAGGCATGGCTCAACTCTCAGTGCAGAATGCCACTACTTCAACTCTAACTGGAAAGATAATGTCTCATCACTCCATCAGCACCCATCCTAGCATACTAAGTTCTACTAAGGATCAGGGACAGGGGTAGGAACAGGCTGTGCTAGCAAAGAAATGAAATTGCCTTAAATATCAACGAATCATTGAGTTCTAGAAAAATCATAATAGAACAAAATTCCTTCATACAACTCTGCAGGAAGTATATCTATCACCGTTTTATTCAGAGAGGGCTTCCTTACACGCTAAAGGCTTGTTTGTGTGTTTTTATGTGTATGGCTGTGTTCCTGCATTAGGTTTTGTGTAGGACATGAATGTAGTAGTCCTTGGAGGCCAGAAAATGACATTGGGCTCCTTGGAACTGGAGTTATAGGCAGATGTGACTGCATAGCCAGTAGGGCTCAGAGCACCTAGTTCTAGGGGAGATTTCTAGGGAACTTAGGGGACTTCCTACAGAAGAAAAATAAAACAAAAAGTCCTGGAGGAACTTAAGAGTGACAAGCACACAGTGTGTCAAAATCCTTACTTTTTCTTGGCAAGTAGTAGTACACTAAATACCCTGAAATGGTATATGATAAATTTTTGACATCACGAATTTTACTTTACTTAAGAGATAAAGTGTTTTTTTCCATCCATGTCTTTTTCACGAGTAATGTTTTTCACATGCAGTTCTTAAAGCAAGAAAGGCAGAGCTGGGGGTAGAGGAAATGGACAGTGGAAAGCTGGAAGGAAAGTACGATACTCCACACAGAAAGGAGGAGCGAGAAATGGTACCTGGGCGTTGTGATCATAAAATAACCTTTAAGCATTTCACAAGGAACTAGTCAGGGCCTCACAAATGATGCCTGCTACATTAATAAACCAGTCGTGCATTTCTCTTAGAGAACGGAAATGCAGCACTTACAACAGTAAGAAGTCAATGCTAGTCCCGCCCCTGTAATATCAACTACAGGGGAAGGCAAAACAGTAGGACCACAAATCCCAGGGCAGCCTGGGCAACCTAGCTCGAACCCATCTTGAAACCAAAATAGAAGAAGAGTTCTAGGACCTCAGTTCAGCAACAGAGCACTTGTTTAGCAGACACAGAACTCTCCATTTAATCCTATATCCATATATCCATATAAGTAAGTAAATAATAGAGGGTGGACATACTTTGCAAGTTAACAATTCTTTACATTTGAAAACCTGGAGGAACTAGTGAGTCAGAAAGCTGAGCTCAGAGAGACGACGTCTGCCCTGATTACGCAGTGAACCAGGGTAGATATCAAGATTCCAGGCTTTCAATCAAATATTGCTCATTCTGTGGTCTACTTTTCCCTCTCCCTGACTTACACGGGTTCTCTTTGAGTGTCTGCACAAATTCTACTTACTCCAGAAAGAATGAATGTCAAAAGGAAATTTGAAGGTTATTTAAAAGATATAATGACAGAAATCGAGTATGACTAGCTAAATTATTCCAACCATAAATTTTACTGCAAGTGTTAGGTGCAAGTTTTATACATTATTAACAAATAAGTTTATTTTTAATGTGTGAAAAGCAAGTGGGCAAACAGCTGACAGTGCCCTGAGAGCTTTAAGGAAACAGACACAGGCAGGCTGCAGAGTGGGCTCCTTTCTGCATCCTTCAAATATGAAAAAGAGACTTGCTTCTCTCCTCTCCTTTGCCAAATGGTGGTTTATTTGTTTGAGACAAGGTCTGACTGCATAACTCTAGACTCATCCCCACTACACAGACCAAGCTGACGACAAACTTTCAGCGCCCCTCAATGCCTCTGCCTCTCAAGCTTAGAGTTACTGAATTGAGCCACCACCCTGTACCCCTGCTGATTTCTTGAAAGGCTTTTATGTTCATATATGCAGGACATCTGTGCAGAAGGCACTGAAGGGAGCAATCCTTTGGGAAGAGCAGTTAGGGAATTTGTCTTATAGCTGAGGTTGCAACCATGTTTGTATTCACTCCGCTAATTTTCAGTGGTTTGGAGAGAGAATTGATGGTAGTGATAGGTGACCCTTCATCCTCATTGCCCCTCCCAGCCATGGGGGGTGATCAATAAAGGATAGACTTGCCTACCTCAGTGCCATAGTGAGCACAGGTTGTCCTATTTAGTCTTTTTTCTATTGGAGATGGTATTGTTTTTGCTGTGGCCGACACTATTTCGCAGAATTTGGACCCTCAGTTGGCAGTCTTATATATTTACATCTTGACCTCAGGCTTTTAAAAGAAAGGGATTAATCTCAAAATCTCTAAAGCCATCAGTCCTGTCTGTCATGGCCCCCCAAGATCTTTCCAAATGTATTTAACTTCCTGTCAGTCCCACATGGGGTCCTTGTCCACAAAGAATCTTTCCCCAGAGGTTCTGTTTTTACCTTCCTCAGGCTTTCCAATGAATCTCATTATCATAAAATACTTCAAAGTCCAAAGAATCTAGGTAGCTTCAGCTTTCCTGTATTGCAAGAAAACACCCAATCTTCCTTTGATTTAGATGCTGGATAAACCAAATATAAACCAGGCACTGCAATTCTACGGATATAAAGACTCCATTCTTCCCCTTGAGAAAGAGACAATGCAGACTGGAGAGATGGTTGAACAGTTAAGAGCATGTTTTACTCTTGCAGAGGACCCAATTTTGTTTCCAGCACCCACGAAGGCCACTCCACAATTGTTACTCCTGCTCTAGGGTATCTGACACTCTTTTCTGGCTCCCATAGGCACTGCACACATAGGCACAAACCCACATTCAGACACACATATTCATAGAATTCAAAAGAGAGAGAGAATGTGAGGGGGTAAGAGAGGATTGGAGGGGAGGCTCAATTAATAATGTGCTTTCTATGCAAGCATGAGGATCTGAGTTTAAATTCCCAACTCCTTTGTAAAAGTCAGGCTCGGCAGCATGCCTCTGTAACCCCAGCACTAAGCAGAAGAGGACAGACAGGTGGGTTCCCAGAGCTCACTGACCAAGCAGTATAGCCAATCTATATGCATATATACATTATTCATATTATAAAAATATTATACGAGGAAGATACTTATTAAGCAGGAAAATGTGATGTCCGTATTAAACAAATAAAGAAGATATTGTGCACTAGGAAAAGCACAATTCTTTAGAGAAATGGTCAAGAACATGACTAAATCCCAATAAAATTTTCCTGGGAGAAGTCAATCATTAAAAAATTAAGAAATAACTAGGCAGGAAACAAATTATGAAGAAAATATCCAGGCAGAAGGGAAAACATTAGCAAAGAGCAAAGGACTGGATGCAAAAACTGGGCAAGAGCATACGGAAAATTTCAAAGGGTTTCATGTTAGAAGCATTACATGTTAGGAGGAGTGGGAAGTCGTCCCTGGGGAGGTAGACGATGGGGGCACATCAGAATGTGCTAGGAGGAGTGGGAAGTCATCCCTGGGGAGGTAGAGGATGGGGGCACATCAGAATGTGCTAGGAGGAGTGGGAGGTTGTCCCTGGGGAGGTAGACGATGGGAGTATATCAGACTGTGGTCTGTGCAAAGCATGTTCTCTAAAGACTGAGGATATACAAAGCTGGATTTAGGAAATAAATGAGGAAGCTGTGGATACCACCCACAAATAATAAGTAAAAATGGTATACAGGTCTGAACTGACTAGGGAGAAAGCTATTTGAAAACTCCATAAAAACCCAGAAAACCTTTGTGATTAACTGGCCTTGTGGTATACAAGAAAGAGGCAGGAGCCAAATTCGCACTAGACATCTCATGTGAAGATTGATGGATGGGGCATTCAAGGAGCTGTACAAGAAGGATAATGAATTTGGTTGGGTCTGAAAGCAGGGGATACTCAAACGCACAAGTGTAGCCCTCAATTAGGAATGCAGACAAGTTAAGTAATCCTTCATAATACTTGAGTAAGATTGCCAGAAAGATTTCAAAGATTTAAAGTGAGAACAAAGCCCTGGGAACTACCCACATTTGAAAACCAAATAAAATAAGATCCAGGGAGTGGTGGGAGGAAGGGAAAGGAGAGAGGGAGGGAGAGAGGGAGGGAGGGAGGGAGGGAGGGAGGGAGGGAGGGAGGGAGGGAGGGAGGGAGGGAGGGAGGATGGGAAAAGGAAGGTATAAGAAGTTTTAATCCCAGCACACCGGAGGCAGAGGAAGGAACATCATTGCAGGCTATGGCTAGCCTGGGCTAAACAGTGGGTTCCAGGCCAACCAGAGCTGTATAGCAAAACTCTATTTCACAAAACAAACACAAAGGTTGAAAAGAGAATGAGAGAAGCCAGAAGACTGCAGTAAGAAAGGCAAGAAGGTGAAGCAGTTGGAGAGTAGAAGCATCATCACCAGTTTTAAGTCTTACAGGGAGGTTCAATGTTTTGGAGAACCGAAGAGTGTCAGCCAATGTCAAGGTGTGGCTGGTAGGATTGGTTAGAGAACAAGTATGACCCAAATAGCAAGGGGTGTTACCTGCGTGTCTAGCTGAGTAGAAGAAGTGTGGGTGTGAATCTGGAATAAAGGTAAAAGACGGAGAATGACAACTAGAGAGAAACAGTAAATAGAAGGAATGGGGTCTAAGGGTGGTGATGATGTCAGAATGAGACTAATTTGGTTGAAAGTGACAGAAAGTCAGGCTTATTTTTATGTTGTTTTCAAAGACCTACTCCCAGTAACCAGTGACAAGACACAGCGAGGGGCCAACCGTCTAGCAGACCAGCCTCTTCGGCTCTTCCTTCCGACCCCTCCTTCTTTCTCATTTTCTCCCAAGTCCCTCATTTCTGGATCTAAATTTGGTCTGTGATTCTGAACTCCCTCTGATGGAACCATAAGAGCTTAAGCCTCCTTTGTTCTAGTGCCAATTCTATTTTAACTGATGTCAAAGAAAGCACTTGAGCTCTAGCAGTGAAGAAAGACTCCAGTGTCTGCCTCTGGGCAGCTGTTGACTTGGGCAGCACAGAGCACTTCCCTCCTGGACGGAGGAACTCATCGGAGAAGAAAGAAGATACTTTCAGTGTACTGCATCAGATCGCATCACTGGAGAAGTAAGAACACATGGCTTGAACATTTCTTTCTCTCGAGATTATTTTAAAAATATATACACACCATTATGTTGATTCTGTAGTGTGATCCTCATTCAGGATCAAAAGCAGGCCTCCCTATAGAGCAGGTTTCTTAAAGCCAAAATTATACAGACATATGTATGTGTCTATGATGTATATTATATGTATTGCTATGCTGACTCAGTTCAAGGTTCTTCACTACTAAAAATCTCTAAAAATGAAAACCAGAAGTGACATCATAGTCCTGGAGACAGAGGTCACTTTTGGAGCACTTGGTCTGGAAAGCCCATGGATATAGCACTTCCTTTAGTTTGTTAACTTCTCGAAACATTTATTTTATTTATTCCTTTTGAAATTTTCATACACATATGAATGTATTTTGATCATATCCCCCTCTTCCTTTCCCCAGGATGTGGCATAAACTCATATCCTCCATTAATATTTATTTATTTTCTTGGAACTGAGGCCAATCAGCCCTTCCCATATGTGTATGGGCATTGGGTCATCCAGTGAAACATGGAGAATCTTCCAGAGCTGCATTCCTAAAGAGATTTCTATCCCTCCCAAGACACCATCAACTATTCCTCAGCTATGAGTACAGCCTTGGAGGCCCTTCCCCTATCCATTCTGAAAAATTTAACTGAATTGACCTTGTACAGGTCTTCTGTAAGTAACGACACCTCAAATGGAGTGCTGTAGCTGTGTTGTATCCAGAGGACACATTTACAGTGCTCTTTGTCACTCTCCAGCTCTTCCACTATTTCCACCTCAGCTTTCATGATGTTTCCTGAGCCTGGTGGGAAGGAAGTTCATATAGAGTCCTACCTAGAGCTCGCAGCTGCTTGCTCTCAGCACTTGGACCATTAATGTGTCTCTTTGTTGACCACTACCTACTGCAGTAAGAAGCTTATCTGACCAATATTGGGATTAGCACAAGTCTATGGGTGTAAACATAAATATTTAAAGGGCAATTTGACAACATGACCATTTAGAAGAGCAATACTAATAGGTTTTCCCATGGGGCCTTAATTCCCTAGCCATAGTTTCTGGCCATGTTTACAGCATGAAGCATGGATTTCCTGTTATAGAGTTGGCCTCTATTCCAATCAAGAGAGCAATTGGTTGCTACCATAAACAGTTTTGCCACTGTTGTACCAGTAGACACATCATCATGTCAAATGAGTACTATGGCACGCAGGGTCCAGTGTTGAATAATACTATTGATGTAACACCCTTCAATAGCTTACATAGCACCTTCTCGCACTATAAAAGCTAAACACCAGGGAACGATTTCTAGTCAGTTCAAGATTGATTTCTCTTCATCCTACAACCAAAATGTATGCTGTGTTCAGCAAAGGGCCTTACCATCTAATTATGGTTGACAACCAAGGGCAATGGCAGCAACTTATCTAATCCGTTTCACAAGACTGTGGCTTCTGTCATTCAACAAGAGTTTATGAGCACCTAGCATGTATCCTGGCTAGTGCTAGGCACAGTCATTCACAGGGAAGCAGTCATGGAGAGCGTCTTCCTCATCACAGCAGCTTGTGGTGAACTCTGTCATATGAGGTTACTTTTGCCTAAGTCGGATTGGGGTGGCAAAGGAAGGTGGGGGCAGTGCCACTATCAGATTTCTGCTTTGAAAAGCTCATTCATGCTCAGGGATTTAAACGGTTCAGCCAGGAGTCATAAGCACCTGACTAATATCTTCAGGCAATTAGTAGCTCCTGCAGTCCAGAAATAGCAATGACAATAAATGTAACAGTTCAAGGTTTCTTTGCACTGAGTGAAAGGACGGCTTACACAAATTAGATTTTCTCAGTTTGTTTCAGCTGACAAAATACCCACAGAACCCAGAAATTATTTTTATTTTCAACATACCACTGATGGAAACTTTAAGGTCAGCCTTACAATCTCCATCGTTTCCATTCCCCTAATATAGAAATATGAAGAAATATAAAGTCATACCAGAATTCCCACTCTTGTATCCAAGATTTCGTCCCCTCTCTGACTCCATCCTCTGCGGTAGACTATCTGACCACGTGCTCACGTGCCTAACGCCATCTACTGTGGCAGCCTGCCTCACATCTCCTCAGCAGTGGGCTGCCTTCACTCCTCACGTACTCTGCATCTTGTCTCGTAGCCCAGTCACCTTGTGCTAATCACTTCCTACCACTTTTCCTGAAGTCACGCCAAGTCGTTCTTTCTTGACATCCTTTTGACATTGAAAGCTCTAGCTTCGGTTGAGAGTTATCATGCTATGAGAGGAAAATAATCATCCTTCTGCTGTGTGCAGAGACGTGGGGCCATTGTGTTTTACTATAAGATCACATGTAATTTGTTTTCTATCAAGGTTCTCAAATATCAAAGGTTCTTTTCAATGGATTCCCCTCTGTCCAGTAATTGCAAATTGAATTATCTGGTCCCCCTGCTCTAATAGTTAGTGTTGCCTGCTGTGTTGGTAAACTCCTGTTGAAAGACAAGCTATAAAAAAATTTAAATTAAGGTTTTCTAGACCACTTTGGCTGTGCCAGAAATTTTTCTTAGTACATTTCTGAATGATATTTTTTAGTAGTGAAAATTGACTCTCTACCCTGAATAGATTGTGACCAGTAATGGGCAATTTATGTGAGTGTGAGGTGAGGGAAATTTTCCACATGAGTGTGTCCTTCTGAGAGATTTAGAAGAGTGAAGAAAGATCTGTCAAGGCAGGGAAACAATGTCCCCTCACCTGCAAATGACCGGAGAGTCCTATCAGGAAGACATGGCGTGCACATGTGTGGTTATGTGAGGCCCAGCTCGCCTCACTAAATCTGCCCCTGACAGAAGCTTCGGCTCATACACACAGATTGTATTACACTTTTCCATTCTTGGAGTCTAGTGTAAAAAATGCTGCTGCCCACGGCCTTCACTTGCTCACTGTGTTTGTGGACTCTCCACGACTGTAATACATCAGAGAGAATCAACTGAGGGAGAGGAAAGGGTTTGCTTTGGCTCCTAACTTCAACAATTTCAATTCATGGTTGTCTGGGCACATTTCTTCAGGACTGTAACTGTTTATATACTATAGTGACGTAGCCAGGAAACAGAGAGAGAAGAGTGGGCACCAGGGTTCCAAGGTTTTTTTTTTTCAGGGATGTGTCATCAATGAGCAAACTACCTATCCTTGGTCTCATCTCCTAAATATCCCACCATCTTCATGGGCTAGAGACCAAGCCTTCCATGTATGGGCCTTTGGGGACTTTTAAGTTCCAACTCTAATATTTATGAAGGCTCCTGGGTCACATAAAACTTATATGAACTGTATTTATATATTCTTTTATTTTAGTCATCCAAGCAAGCAAGCAATGTAGATACAAATGATATATTTTCTTGTCCAACGTATTTAATCACTAAAAATCATTACCATTGGCTTTTTATTTGAAGAATCTAGTTTTGTTAGAAGTCTGACTTCTTATCAAAGATAGACTATTTCATGTGAAGCTTCCCCTTGAAAGAATTTTTCGGACATTCTTTTGAAGTCCCTTTGAGGGCAGAAAAAGGCTCAGTTTTGGATCTCTGCATGATTTCCTGTGTAAAAGATTGTCTTTGTATTAAAAGATTCACACAAAAACTGCAGGGTATCTTAGTGTACCTTTCAAGGGAAGAGGGAAGGAGCCTAGGCCTCAGTAGCTCTCCCCTTAGTCACACGACTGCACCAGGAGCTCAGGCCTGACCTCTACTCTGTGTCGTTTTATCTTCAAACTATCATGTATGTGACAGAATATCAGGAACACAGAATTAGCTGCCTGAACCAAGTAGGGCATTTTCTCTAGTTCTGTATCTGAAATAGAACCACTTAGCCCTTACAATGTCAACTTCGTGATAACTTTATAAAGAGCTGTTGAATTTCATTCAGCAAATGTTTGCCAAACACATACTCTGTGCTAAGCGGTGTAGCTGGTACCTTGTTTAGTCTTATTAAATAATGTGAAAACATGTATTTGATTTTGATCAACAGTTTGACTCAGCACCTTATGAAAAACCCACAAAAGTTTACAAGAACTTTCTTCAGTATATTTTTCATTTAAGTTGCTTAAATATCAATTATCTATGGCATCTATAATCGTTGTTAGGTTTAATGGGGCAGGCAGAATAGAAGATAGCTTTTACCATTCCACCATGAACTCCTCAACGCTCACCAGTCTGTGAAAGTGAGGCTCAGGGAACAGCACTGGAACAGACATAGCCACACTTGGGAGTAGACTGAGGAAATTTAACCCAAGAAGTATCTAAGTAAGAGTATGATTATCTGGTTTGTTTTTATTAAAATGTATATATAATACATGTGTGAGTAGGTGGTGCATGTGTATGTGTGTGCGCGCGCGCGTGTGTGTGTGTGTGCGTGCGTGCGTGCGTGCGTGCGTGTGTGTGTGTGTGTGTGTGTGTGTGTGTGTGTGTGTGTGTATTCCCTCTGAACAGAATGGATTATTTCATATGAAGGGCTTAAACCTGTAAGTGGGTTATCTTAGTGTCCCAATGATACTCACTGTTGGGACAGGAGTTCTCTTGTCTCATAAGCTATATCTTCTAGGGGCCAGAGAGCCCTCTTAACTCCCAACTCTTCTGAAGGACTGGAGTTCAATTTCCTGTATCCACATGATGGCTTACAACCATATGTAACTCCAGTTCCAGGAGACCCAACACTCTCTTCTGGCCTCCTCCGGTACCTCAAGCACATGGTGCATGGACATACATGAAGGCAAAATACTCATACACCTAAGCTAATGAAATTGTAAACGTTGATACCTTTCATACATGTCAATGGTCAAGCAAGAGATGGAGTTTAGTCTTCATAACGTAAGGTATGTTGAGCTTTGTCTTAAGTGGTCCCAAGCTGGCAGTCTCTTTATATAAAAGCAGCCCTATGCCTATTTGCCCAAGGTCCCTAATGCATTGTCTTTAGTCAATGCTTAGTTTTCCCACAGTCAGACAGGCTTCCCTTAGCTCCTCAATCACGGAGAAGTGAGAAAAATATATCTGGATCTGTTTCTCCATGGAGGAAAAAATAAACTCTAGTTGGAAATTCTGTCAGTCCGTCATCATTTATTATATAGATTATATAGACTATCAGGAAATTGTGTCACTGATAAATAAATAGAATAGAGGATATTATTTAAGATAGTTTTTCCAAGCCACTTGCATTGGTTGTTTTCTGGCCAATGTGTCAAGAAAAAGTTATGACCACTAGCATTTCCAGGAAAGAGGTTTGGGAACCTGTGGTTTGTGTTTTATAATCCAGAGTTATAGACTCATTCTGAAATGAGTATGGTGTGACTCCCACCGAGCCTCCCCTCCCCCACTGAGCTGCCTTTGATGGGTTTGATTCAGTTGGAGTCTTTGTCACTCTCCATCTACCTCACGAGGATTTCAACACTGGAGTTTCCTGTCTGGGAAGGACAGGCTTAACCTTTTGATGCCGTGCCCTACTTAATTCTTTTCAACACCAGGACTCCTATTCTCACAAGGTTCCAAGCAAGCATTCTTGGGTCCTATGAAGCCTCTGAAAACTGTGATTGGGCATGAAAATGCCCTATGGCTATGTGATTGTATCACACTATCTCACGTTATGCCCAGCATTCTGGCCAACTGCTATAGTCTAAACCCTGCTTCAGCTTCCCTGATATCCAGTCCTCAGCATTGTTCACCCCATGCAATCACCCAGGGTGCGATGGGTGCTGCTTCCCCTTTCTCACTGTGGATTCTAGTCTGCAGAGATTGAGAAGTCAGAGTCAAGTGTGTTACAGCTCTGTGGTATCAAGAATGAACAGTGTTAGTCTCTCCTTGGCTACTTCTGAAACTATTTTATTGAGTCTTCCAAACTTGACTTTAGGGCATTGTCATGATCTTATTAAGTATTTGAGAATTCTAAATAATGAATCTTGGAAGCATTTGAGAGACCTAATAGACTGAATCACACCACATGATCTCAGCTTACAGTTACCAGCATATAGCTTGGCTATGCCCCATTTTCTAAAGACCCTGATAAATTAGCTCATGGGTCAACATTAGCCATTGTTGTTGTCAACACTGGGACTTCACAAAGACTGATACCTGTATTTTACAGATAGCGGAATCTATTTAGATGTCAACCACATAAACAGAATTAGAACTCTAAGAAGAGATCTGAATCCAACTCATGATAGTATTTTTCCATTCAATTCAGTGAATATTTACCAATTACCTCCCAAGTGTAGGGCACTGTACAAGGGCTTTACACATAGTGAATTAAAGCAGACTTCTAGCACTGACTGTGTAACTGACATGGAGCTGAAGCTGATTGAAAAAGTTACATACTCAAAGTCAACTCTGTAATAAGGCATAGATTATTAATTATTGATGGTAGATTTCTGTGTTACAAATATAAGACCTTTTAATATTCAGTATTGGAAAGGTAAAGTGGCCAGCAGTGTTCCTGGAAAAGAACACTTGTAATTTCCTTGGGGAAATTACAGAAATCAAAATACTAAGTCATCTTTAGTTAAAACAAGTTCTAAGAAGAACAAACTCCTCTCAACTGACAATTCAGTTCCCTCTTCAGTGCTGATGTATCGACCTTATTGATAACTATTTGTGAAGACCTAGAACACAGTCTATCTTCAGTGTCAATGGGAGATCACATGCTAGTCTTTGCTCTTCTCAGGCATCTCATTGTGAAATTTTTCAGACACAAGAACAGTTGAGGGACTATGCCTATGCGCCAACCATCTTGCTACAGCCAGCTGTGCCTATGTGCAGACCATCTAGATTACAGATTGACAAGCGTGTCCTTCCTCCCATATCTGGTCTCTATCCATCCATCAATCTATCTTACTTTTTTTACATACACCAAAGTGAGCTGTAGGTGTAGTGACATTCAGCATTTGGAGCTCAGCATTTCACTGTATAAATAATGTGTGCATTTTAAGCATTCCAGTTAATGAGTCTTATTTGTTCCTATCCTATACATACCTCAGTACCATAAATACCTATAAATATCTGTCACGGTAGATTCCCATCCCAACATATGCAAAGCTATCACTTTTCTTGTTTTTTTGCACAAGTTAATTTCACATGATATAAAATTTGGTATTAACTGAATATTATTTCTTTGCATAAAGCATGTTTATGAGACTTATCCAAGCTGACACATGTATAGTAATTCTTTGTCTCAATAGGTAGCACTTAATGGATGAATAAACCTGGTATATTAATACATTCTTATGCTCATAAACATGTAGGTTATGTGTGATTTATAATTTAATAGATAATATTATTTTAGCTTCTTATGAGTACACCTTATTTCCTTGAATTACAAGTTAAAACACAGGGTCAATAGGTAGGTATGTGTTGCACATTTAGTTTTAGAAGAGATTGTTAGAACATTTTCCAAGGTGGTTGAACAATTTTATAGCCCTATTGGGAACATGAGAATCTTATTTGTCCCATATCTCTGACAAAATTTTGTGTTTTCCGCTTTTTTTAAAAAAAAATTCATCTATTCTGAGGATAAGAAAAATCCCCACAATATCTCACCATGAGCTTTCCTCTGATAACTCCAAAGACTAGCAACACTGAATGCTTTTATATATATTTACTGCCCATAATACATACTGTCTTCTGTGGAATTTTTCTCAAATGTTTTGTATATTTTTATTGTTTGAAAATATGCTATATATTCTGAACATGAGATCTTTTGCAGTTTTACATTTTATAAATGTTTCATCTCATTGTTTTTTTTCTCATTATGTGACCATACACTTCATTGCCTTAACATTATAATTGGATGAATACAGCTTTTGAATTTTGACTAATAACTTACCAAATGTTTAATGTGCTTGTTAATTTATGTATCCTACTTCATGGTTATGAAACTTTTGTCCATGTTTTTTCTCTAGTAGCTTTATAGTTTCGTCTTCTGCATTGAATCTGTGAATCTCAAGATAATTTTAGTACGTGGTGAATTTACTTTTTCTATATAGATATCAGGGGCTGTTTTCCTGTCAAAAACCAACAATTGAATAAGTGTGGGTCCATGCCTGGGCTCTCTATTCTGTTCTTTGATGTAACTGTATTTTTACAAGAAAAAAAGAGTAATGTATTTTTATTCTATGTATATAAGTGTTTTGCCTGCATGCAAATCTGTGAGCCATCTGTATGCATGCCCATGGAGGACAGAAGAGGGAGTTGTATCCCCTGGAACCAGAGTTACAGACTGTTGTTAGCTACCATTTAGGTGCAGGGAAATGAACCTAGACCCTCTGCTAGAACAGTACGTTCCATTAACTATCGAGTCATCTCTCCAGCTCTAGTTGTCTACGTGTATGCCAGAAGCAATGGTCTTTCCTTATTTTTTATTGGATATTTTTTACTTACATTTCAAATGTTATCACCTTTCCAAGTTTGCAGTCCATAGCCTCCCTATTCTATCTCCCCCTTTCTTCTATGAGGGTGTTCCCCTTCCACAACTACCCACCCTTTCCCGCCTACCTGCCCTGACATTCCCCTACACTGGGGGGGGGGGGTTTTCCAGCCCAGGCAGGACCGAGGGCTTCTCCTCCCATTGGTGCCCAACAAGGCCATCCTCTGCTACGTATGCAGCTGGAGCCACAAGTCTGTCCTTGTGTACTCTTTGGATGGTGGTTAAGTCCCTGGGAGCTCTGGTTGGTTAATACTGCTGTTCTTATGGAGTTGTAACCCCTTCAGCTCCTTCAATCCTTTCTTTAACTCATCCATTGGGGACCCTGTTCTCAGTTCAATGGTTTGCTGCTAGCATTCGCCTCTGTTTTTGTCATGCACTGGCAGAGCCTCTCAGGAGACAGCTATATGAGGCTCCTGTCAGCATGCACTTCTTGGCATCAGCAATATTGTCTGTGTTTGGTGGCTGTATGTATATGGGCTGGACCCTCAGGTGGAGCAGGCTCTGAATGGCCATTCCTTCAGTCTCTGCTCCAAACTTTGTCTCCATACCTCCTCCTATGAATATTTTTGCTCCCCCTTTAAGACGAACTTTAGTAGTCCTTCTTGAGCTTCATGTGGTCTGTGGATTGTATCTTGGGTAATTTGAGCTTTTGGGCTAATATCCACTTATCAGTGAGTGCTTACCATGTATGGTTTTTCTGTGATTGAGTTACCTCACTCAGGATGATATGATCTAGTTCCATGCATTTGCCTATGAATTTCATGGTCATTGTTTTTGATGGCTGAATAGCACACCATTATGTAGATGTACCACATTTTCTGAATCAATTCCTCTGTTGAAGGGCATCTGGGTTCTATCCAGCTTCTGGGTATTATAAATAAGACAGCTATGAACATAGTGGAGCATGTGTCCTTATTATATGTTGGAGCATAATTTGGGTATATGCCCAGGAGTGGTATAGCTGAGTCCTCAAGTAGTACTATGTCCAATTTTCTGAGGAATCTTCAGACTGATTTCCAGAGTGGTTGTACCAGCTTGCAATCCCACCAACAATGGAGGAATGTTCCTCTTTTCTCTACATTCTCACCCGTAGCTGTTCTCACCTTAGTTTTTTTTTTTTTTTTATTTTAGCCATTCTGACTGGTGTGAGGTAGAATTTCAGGGTTGTTTTGATTTGCATTTCCCTGATGACTAAGGATGTTGTTGAACATTTTCTTAGATACTTTTCAGCTATTCGATAGTCCTCAGCTGAGAGTGTTTTGTTTAGCTCTGTACCCCATTTTTAATAGGTTTATTTGACTCTCTGTAGTCTAACTTTTCGAGTTCTATGTATATATTGGATATTAGCCCTCTATCAGTTGTAGGATTGGTAAAGATTTTTTCCCAATCTTGATTACTATTTTGTCCCAGTGATAGTGTTCTTTCCTTATAGAAGCTTTGCAATTTTATGAGGTCCCATTTATCAATTCTTGATCTTAGAGCATAAGTCATTGGTGTTTTGTTCAGGAAAATTTCCCCTGTGCTCATGTGTTTGAGGCTCTTCCCCACTTTTTCTCCTATTACTTTGAGTGTATCTGATTTTATGTAGAGGTCCTTGATCCACTTGGACTTAAGCTTTGTACAGGGTGATATGAATGGATTGATTTGCATTCTTCTACATGCTGACCTCCACTTGAACCAGCACAATTTGTTGTAAATGCTTTTTTCCACTGGATGCTTTTAGCTCCTTTGTCAAAGCTCAAGTGACCATAAGTGTGTGGGTTCATTTCTGGGTCTTTAGTTCTATTCCACTGATCTCTATACCAATACCATACAGTTTTTATCACTATTTCTCTGTAATACTACTTGAGGTCGGGGATGGTGTTTCCTCAGAAGTTCTGTTATTGAGAATAGTTTTCGATATCCTGGGAATTTTGTTATTCCAAATGAATTTGCAAATTGCTCTTTCTAACTCTATGAAGAATTGACTAGGAATTTTGATGGGGATTGCATTGAATCTGTAGATTGTCTTCAGCAGATGGCCATTTTTTTCTATATTAATCCTGCCAATCCATGAGTATGGGAGATCTTTGCATCTTCTGAGATCTTCAATTACTTTCTTCAAAGACTTGAAGTTCTTAACATACAGACCTTTCACTTGCTTACTTAAAGTCACACCAAGGTATTTTATATTATTTGTGACTATTGTGAAGGTTGTCATTTACCTAATTTCTTTCTCAGCCTATTTATCTTTGGCTAGAGGAAAGCTACTGATTTGTTTGAGTTAATTTTACATCCAGACACTTTGCTGAAATTGATTAACAGCTTTACGAGTTTTCTGGTGGAATTTTGGGGTCACTTAAGTATACCATCATATCATCTGCAAATAGTGATATTTTTACTTCTTCTTTTCAAATTTCTATCCCTTTGACTTCTTTTTTGTTGTCTAACTGCTCTGGCTTGGACATCAAGTACTACATTGAATAGGTAGGGAGATAGTGGTCAGCCTTATCTATTCCCTGATTCTAGTGAGATCGTTTCAAGTTCCTCTCCATTTAGTTTGATAATGGCTACTGGTTTGCTATATATTGTTTTTGCTATGATTAGGTATGGGCCTTGAATTCCTGATCTTCCAAGACTTTTATCATGAAGGGGTGTTGAATTTTGTCAAATGCTTTCTCAGCATCTAGTGAAATGATCATGAGGCTTTTTTCTTTGAGTTTCTTTATATATTCGATAATGTTAATGGATTTCCATATATTGAACAATCCTAGCATCCCTGGGATGAAGCCTATTTGATCATGGTGAATGATTGTTTTGATGTATTCTCGGATTCAGTTTGTGAGAATTTTGTTGAGTATTTTTGTGTCAATGTTCATAAGGGAAATTAGTCTGAAGTTTTCTTTCTTTGCTAGGTCTTTGTGTGGTTTAGGTATAAGCATAATTGTGGCTTCATAGAAGGAATTGGGCAGTGTTCCTTCTGTTTCTTTTTGTGGAATAGTTTGGACAGTATTATTATTAGGCCTTCTATGAAGATCTCATAGATTTCTCTGCTAAACACATCTGGTCCTGGGCTATTTTTGGTTGGGAAACTTTTAATAACTGCTTCTATTTCTTTGGCAGTTATGGGACTGTCTAGATGGTTTATCTAACCCTGATTAACTTTGGTTCCTGGTGTCTGTCTAGAAAATTGTCAATTTCATCCAGATTTTCCAGTTTTGTTGAATATAGGCTTTTGTAGTAGTCTCTGATGAATTTTTGAATTTCCTCAGATTCTGTTGTTATGTCTCCCTTTTCACTTCTGATTTTATTAATTTGGATACTCTCTCTGTGCCCTCTGGTTAGTCTGGCTAAGGGTTTATCTACCTTGTTGATTTTCTCAAAGAACCAGCTCATGGTTTTGTTGATTCTTTGTACAGTTCGTTTTGTTTCTACTTGGTTGATTTCAGCTCTGGGTTTGATTATTTCCTGTCATCTATTCCTCTTGAATGTATTTGCTTCTTTTTGTTCTAGAGCTTTTTGGTGTGCTGTCAAGCTACAGTGTATGCTCTGTTCTGTTTCTTTTGGGGGCACTCAGAGCTATGAGTTTTCCTCTTAGCACTGCTTTCATTGTGTTCCCTAAGTTTGAGTATGTTGTGCGTTCATTTTCATTAAATTCTAAAAAGTCTTTAATTTTTTCTTTATTTCTTCCTTGACTAAATTATCATTAAGTAGAGTTTGTTCAACTTTCATGTGTATGTGGGCTTTCCATCATTTTTGTTGTTATTGAAGACCAGCCTTAGTTCATGCTGATATGATAGGATGCATGCAATTATTTCAATCTTCTTGTATCTGTTGAGGCCTGTTTTGTGACCGATTATATGGTCAGTTTTAGAAAAGGTACCATGAGATGCTGAGAAGAAGTTATATTCTTTTGTTTTAGGATGATATGTTCTATAAATATCTGTTAAATTGATTTGGTTCATAACTTCGGTTAGTTTCTCTATGTCTCAGTTTAGTTTCTGTTTCCATGATCTGTCAAATGATGAGAGTGGGGTGTTGAAATCTCCTACTATTATTGTGTGATCTGTAATGTGTGCTTTGAGCTTTAGTAAGGTTTCTTTTATGAATAAAGTACCCTTGCATTTGGAGCATAGATATTCAGGATTGAGAGTTCATCTTGTGGATTTTCCTTTGATGAATATGCAGTGCCCGTTCCTATCTGTTTTGATAACTTTTGGTTGAGAGTTGATTTTATTCAATATTAGAATGACTACCTCAGCTTTTTAATTTGAATCATTTGCTTGGAAAGTTGTTTTCCAGGTTTTCACTCTGAGATAGTGTCTGTCTTTGTCTCTGAGGTGTGTTTCCTGTGTGCAGCAAATTGCTGGGTCCTCTTTATGTATTCAGTCTGTTACTCTGTCTTTTTCTTGCGGAATTCAGTCCATTGATTTCAAGAGATATTAAGGAAAAGTTATTGTTACTTCCTGTTATTTTTATTGTTAGAGGTGGAATGATGTTTGTGTGTCTTTCTTCTTTTGGTTTCATTGCAAGGGGATTACTTTCTTGCTTTTTCTAGGGTGTAGTTTCCCCCCTTCTGTTGGTGTTTTCCATCTATTATCCTTTGTAGGGATGGATCTGTAGAAAGATATTGTGTAAATTTGATTTTGTCATGGAATATCTTGGTTTCTCCATCTATATTAATTGAGAGTTTTTCTGGATATAGTAGCCTGAGCTGGCATTTGTGTTCTCTCAGGGTCCATATGATATCTGTCCAGGATCTTCTGACTTTCATAGTCTCTGGTGAGAAGTATAGTATAATTCTGATAGGTCTGCCTTTATATGTTACTTGACCTTTTTCTCTTACTGTTGTTAATATTCTTTGTTTTGTGCATTTGGTGTTTTGACAGAAGTAATTTCTTTTCTGGTCCAATTTATTTGGAGTTCTGTAGGCTTCTTGTATGTTTATGGTCATCTCTTTCTTTAGGTTTGGGAAGTTTTCTATAATTTTTTGGAGACATTTACTGGTCCTGTAAGTTGGGAATCTTAGCTTTCTTCTATACCCATTATTCTTAGGTTTGATCTCCTCATTATGTCCTGAATTTCCTGGATGTTTTGGGTTAGGAACTTTTTGACTTTTACATTTTCTTTGACAGTTATGTCAATGTTTTCTATGTATCTTCTGCCCCTGAGATTCTCTCTTGTATCTCTTGTAGTCTGTTGGTGATGCTTGCTTCTATAACTCCTGATCTCTTCCCTAGGTTTTCTATGTTTAGGGTTGTCTCCCTTTGTGATTTCTTTATTGTTTCTATTTCCATTTTTAGATTCTGGATGGTTTTG
This sequence comes from Rattus norvegicus, assembly GCF_021556685.1. NCBI lineage: Eukaryota > Metazoa > Chordata > Mammalia > Rodentia > Muridae > Rattus > Rattus norvegicus. The sequence continues at coordinate 13,007,624 of NC_141537.1, read as the reverse complement.
TTCAACTCCTTCACCTGTTTGGTTGTGTTTTCCTTTAAGGGATTTTTGTGTTTCTCTTTTAAGTGCTTCTGCTTGTTTACCTGTGTTGTCCTGTATTTCCTTAAGGGAGTTACTTATGTCCTTTTTAAAATCCTTCTATTGTCATTATAAGATGTGATTTTAAATCCAAATCTTGCCTTTCTGTTGTATTTGGATATCCAGTATTTACTTTAGTGAGAGAACTTGGCTCTGATGTTGCCAAGTAGTCTTGGTTTTTGTTGCTTAGGTTCCTGTACTTGCCTCTTGCCACCAGGTTGTCTCTGGTGTTAGCCGTCTCTTACAGTGGTTTGACCCTCCTCTAAGCCTGTGTGTCAGCACTCCTGTAGACCTGTTTTCTTCCAGTGGGATCTGGATACAGAGAGCTGTGGGCCCAGGTCAGCTCCAGGCACAGGCAGAAACTGGAAGGATCCTGTCCCAAACTGCTCCTGGGTTTGTGTGTCCTAAGGGCTCCAGGTGGTTCCCTCAGAGCAGAAGTGGAGGTGTTACCTCTGCTCTCAGTGCTGACTCCTGGAGCCTGGCTTTCAGCTCTGGGTGCAGGCAGAAACCAGAAGGATCCACTCCACAATGGTCTTTCCTAATGTAACATGGTATAATAGGTTAAAAAGTCAGTTTTTAAAAGCTTTTATATTTAGTTATTTTTAGATCCTTTTGGTTAGTCTAAGTACTTTTTCCTTCTACATATAATTTTAAATAATCTTGTTCATTTTTATCAAAGAAATAATTGAGGCATAGTTTTCCAAATTGCACAGAATGTATGACCAATGTCAGAAAATATGCTGCAACCAAACCTTTCCCAATCAAGAACCTGGGATCTCTCTCTATTTCTTTAGTGGTTTTTCTTTTCTCTAGCAATACTGTGAGTTTTCAGTGGAGAGAGCTGTATGTCTTTGTGAAGTAGATTGCTCTTTGTAAATCATTTCTGAAGTCTATCAAATACAGCTTGTGTTGTTCATACACTGAGGTGTGGCCTTTGCTGCATTCAACTTGCCTGGGATCATACCCTTAAAGAAAACTGGATGACACTCGCCCAGTAGTTATCAACTACCAATAGTCCCTTAGCTAGAGATGGAAGAGTGTTCAACTCCCCCACATCATCCATGATGGAATTTTTCTGACCTGAGCCTACACAGGTTTTGTGCATACTATATCAACTGCCATGGATTCACATGTGCAACTGCTCCATGCATTCGAGCAATTAAACAGAAATGAAAGACCACTCAATCTTTCAGCAAAGCTGGGGCATAATTTTATTCCTTGCACAAGCAATTAACTAAAAGATCATAAAAAGTCCCTCTTTAGGGATGCAAAATTCAGTTTTCATCTATCGTATTGGAAGACAAATAACCAAATAAAGACATACACACCTCCTGTGAGTCCTTAATGTAGAATCTTAGGTAAATACAAGGAATATATTTTCTAAAGAAAAAAAATGTTACTTCAAAGGGAATAGTAATACTCAAAAGTCATCAAAATAAAGGAATCATTAAGGAATCCTAGAACAAGAACTCAGAGTTGAAAGTGGGGCACAAAATAGGTAGAAATGAGTAGAGGAGCCAGTGAACTTGAGTCTGTCCTGGGTACTGAGCAGGACAGTGCATGTGGCACTTGTTGGATGGTGTTCCTCTTTTGTAAACACATGCTTTGGTTACTTATGCATGAAAACCTTGTGGAAACATATGAGGGAGAGATTCTGCTTCACTGTGTTCTCTCTGCAGGGTAAACCCTGTAGCTCTCTGTCATGATCAACACTTTCTCCTCCTTCTTGTTCTCCATCCTTACCCTCCTCCCAACACCTAGCCTTCCTTTCCTCCTGCCCTCTGCCCTCTGTGTCACCATTTAGCATAGTTAATGCATAAATTCTTCAAGCTGCCATATTCTGTATCTACCAGTGCCTTGCAAATTAATCAAATCACTGTAAAGTTACTTGGTACCTGGGAATCCCAACAGGTGTCACTTCATAGAGAGAGGTGGATAGTACTAAAAGGAGCCTTGTAACCAAGTCTTTAGTGCTTCAAAAAAGACAGTTAATATTTATCAAAAAAAAGCATCACAGATTATTCTCCTCAGTGTTTTTATCTGATCACTATATTCCAAAATGATGCAGTTAATAAGAAAAGTGGAACAGATCAACCCCCCTCTCTCTGTCCCATATCACAGAGAATACGAGTCTTCATAATGGTGTAGTTTGGGAAGAATATATCACTCTACACTTGGGAAGGATATATCTCTCTACACTTTATTTGTTGATAACTCTTCTTTCCTCAGAGTCATTATATTTTCCCAAAAGACAAATGTTTACCAAGCTCTGAAAATACACAGGCTTTACAGAATTGAAAAGTTATTAAACCAAGATTATATGGGAATTTAGAGAAATGTTCTGCTTGTAATTCTGGGGGAAATAACTTAGAGTGAACCTTTGAAAGCTCAACAAATTTACTTAGAAATTTACAGGGAAATAATAAGTATTTTAAAATCTGACCTCCAAGGATTTCATTAATCTGTTAGATCTTGTTGCTGAAAAAATAGTTAATGCATAAATTCTTCAAGCTGCCAAATTCTGTATCTACCAGTGTTTTGCAAATTAATCAAATCACTGTAAATTTACTGCAGACGGTGAGAAGAATTAAATATGTTCAACGCTTCTATGGTAATAATTACAGATGAAAGGGTCAGTCAGCTGAGAATTAACTGAAAGTGAATAGAATGAGGGTCTGAACTAGGATATCAGTGTGCATAAATTGTGGAGAAAGTGAACCATGGAAATAAAATTCATTTACATTCATTTAGAAGAAAGAAATAATAGAAAGTATGTAGAAATTAGAGCTTAGGGAAAACTTAAGGATCAGGCAATTCTGGTAGAATAAAGGAGAAGAGATGCAGATAACTGGGAAAGCAAGTGAAAGAAAATAGGACATTCTTAGTCCAAGTGTCTAATTCAGGAAAAATCAGCCAAGATGACTCATGGGTTATTCCCCACACAAGTTTCTTCTCCCTGGTGTAACCAATATGCAAGCCTTCTGCTTCTTCCACCATAGTTTTAAATGAAGATAAAATGCAGGCTATCAATTTTGTTTATTCCTCAAAAAAAATGATGGAAAAATTAGGAAGTTGAGCTGATTTAAAGTAAAATGTGTTTTTTTTTTCCCTATTATCTATCATGTTAACCAATTCTCCTTTCCAAAAGTTAGAAAGGTCTGGGTGGTTATCTTTTAATGAAGTTACTTTAAGTGTTTTTTTTAATAATTTACAATGGATGAAAGCATCATTTGTACTTCTCAACTAGTAGATACATTTTCATAGAAGCCAGCTATAATGGGCAGTTTACTGACTTTAAAAATGAAACTCATTGGTTCAGTAAACACATGTGTATCTTCTCTGCAAAATGGTAGCAAAGATTTCCTAACCAATCATAATAGAATAATTCTTAGGGGCCTCACAGTTAAGTCTTGATGGTACAAAGCAAAGACGGTTCTAGGCCCATGAACTGTTGCAACAAGACACCACTCTCCCGTTATGTCCCAGCTCAGAGACTTAAATAGAAACGTTCAATGTATGAGGTTAAAATGACAAATAAATTCCCCCTTTTGATGTCATAAGACAGTCAAGAGGTGAACAGTTGAATTATTCATCTGTTTGACCTCCATGTTAATTATGTTTAGGAGACTATAGGCATTGTGGTTGGGATGTGAGACACAGAAATGAACGTGAAAGTATGGCTCCTGCAGCTATCAGAGAGGTCCAACAATTGGCAATTTCACATTTGTATATAATGCATTCTGACCTCATTTTGTTAGTTGCTAGGAAGGCAATGGTGTTGATGATTGACAAAGAGGATCCCTAGTGTTCTCCTGTTGCATCAGCACATCACACAGCAGCTAAAACAAGAAAAGGGTAGCTGCTTTCTACAGGGTACAGCATACAAGTTTTCAGATGGTTCTGTAGATTACTCTGTCACTCAAGACAGTTTTGTGTCAACTTGATACAAACTAGAGACATCTGAGAGGAGGGAATCTCAATTGAGAAAATGATTCTGTAAGATCTGACTGTAAGGCATTATATTAATTAATGATTGATGGGGAGGGCCCATTCAATTGTGGGTGGTATCATCCTTGGACTTGCCATTCTGGGTTCTATAAGAAAGCAGGCTGAGCAAACCATGATGAAGAAGTCAATAAGCAGCACCCTTTATGACTTCTTCATCAACTCCTGACTCCAAGTTCCCACCCTTCTTGAGTCTCTGTCCTGACTTCCTTTGATGATAGACTTGAAGTGATATGGAAGTATAAGCCAAATAAACCCCCTTTTCCACAACTCACTGTTTGATCGTAGTGTTTCATTATAGCAATAGAAACCATAACTAAGATACATGTTAATTTGTTTTTGATAACTAACAAAACATGCCTTTCAATCATATATCAGAGCCACAGTCATTACACAACTACCATCTCTCTTAGATTTTAGGGAAAGAAAAAACCTCATAGGGTGTGGTGTGGAATAAAGAATGACTTAGCCTAAAGAAGTGTCATTTTATCACATTATGCAGTTTTAAGCCTTATTGTGAAGAGAATATCAAACTATTTCTGGAAGGCTGAGTTCCTGACAAATATAAATCTAGAAAAATCTGCATACTACAATGATATGAACCACTTATTATGAACTTTGTTATCTGCATGACATGTGACTAAATTCATACCCAGTGGTACAACCTCTCCCTTGTATAGACTCAGTTTCAGGAGAATACCTTCAGAATATCTGGCCTACTCCCTGAAATTGAACTGCTCTAGAAGCATGATCCCTTAGAAATTGACTCTTACCAGTGAAAAGCGGTCTTCAAAAGGCTTCCTCCTGCCCCTCCTAACAAGAGGAAATTTCTTTTTGAAAATGCCACTGAGCTCACTGCAGAATTTCCAGCACAAAAACGTCGCAGTTATAACCTTGAATGTGTATGGCAACCTTGCCACTTTTGGCAGAGGACCATGAAGAATGCACTGTTATATCACTAATTGAACAAATTTGTATGCCGACCCCACTGTGCGGGTGTTAATTGTGTCTTACTCAATTGTATCTGAATGTGAAGTATCCTATGTTTCCCTCTGCAGAGTGTCCCATTCATTTGTTTATTCCCACAGCTGTGCACAGTCCCCAGTATGTGAAAAGTGCTCAGTAAATTCTGGTTGAATGCACTAAGAAGGGATGTCTAAGTGTTAGGGTATCAGGGATTGGACAACAACAGAGGAAGGAAAGGCATTATTGAAGAAATTGGGCACAAGAGAGGCAGTATTTCTCAGAGGAACCTAAGCCAGGAATTCTTGTATTCATGGATGCAGAGATTTATGGGGCTGTTGAGGTTTGGGCTTTTGCTATGTATTGTAATGCTAACTATTGGCCCCCAGTACCCGGTTGACCCCAAAGATGAGATAATCTTCAGGCCCAAATAACACTATATGACCTTGCCCTCCATGTTATCCCTGACTGGTTAATAAAGATGCCTATAGCCTATAGCTGGTCAGAATGGAGAAAGATGGGGCTTGGGGTAGGAGAACCATGAGGAGAGGGAGAAGGAAGGGAGAAGGAAGATGCCATGGATTAGGCAAGTGATAAAAGAATGGCCATGAGGGCTGACTGACTGACGAGTTGCCCAGACAGAACATGGAGAATTATAATTTGGGGTTATTAACTGAGAAGCAGATTCTCTAGTGTAGATTAAGGCTTATTATAATAATAAAAGTTGGTGTCTTTTATTCAAGAACTGAATTATCAAAGATGGGGTAGAAGCCTCCTGATTGAGATTAAATAATTTCTACAACAAATTAACAGCCAACATGAGGTGCCAATACGTAGTCGAACCAATTTAAATGTATCCCTATTTAGTTTATGAATGAATGAGACTCAGACTATGGTTATTTTAATTGGCTTTGACAATTACTGGGGGAAGGGTCACCCCTAATCTACTTTTCTAACTGCTGGCCTGGTTACCTCCCCAGCGGTATACCCCAGATACTTGCTGTTTCTCCTGGCTGTGAGCTCATGGTCTATCTCCCCTTATGGCTGCTTCCTCCTCTCTCCTTGTTCTTTCTCCTGCTCCTCCTGGCCTCTCTCTCCCTTCTGCACTCCCAATCATGTAACTTACACCACCCTACTCCCCAGTTGTGTTTTATAAAAGGAGAGTCAGGGTATATTTGGTAGACTTATGGTGTGGTGGGAGGGGTGCATCTGTGAGCCCATGCTGAGGCATCCCTTCCCCCTGAGGTACCAGCCATTCAACAGGTATAATATAAAATAAAGTCAGACAGAGAGAGAGAGAGAGAGAGAGAGAGAGAGAAAGAGAGAGAGAGAGAGAGAGAAACAGAGAGAAACAGAGAGAAACAGAGAGAGACAGAGAGAAACAGAGAGAAACAGAGAAACAAAGACAGAAAGACAGAGAGAGGAGAAGAGGAAGAAGAATAAAAGAGGTTGGTCAAAAACACATGGAGAAAAAGGGAGATGGGGAAGGGAAGAGAGGGAGAATGGGAGTAGAGAGAAGAAAACGAGAGAGGATAAGCAAGAGAGGAGGAGCTGAAAAATCCCTTTTATAAGAAGTCAGGCCTATCTGGCTGTTGATGTGTAACTGCTGGGCAGAGCACAGAAAGAATGCCAAGACCCCCTATATCTAATCCTTCCAGTGATTGGATTTAGCCAATTTAATCTAACCAGTAGTTCTAAACTAAGGAACAAAGTTTGCACAACAAAAGCTTGTAAACTGAGAATTCACTCAAAGGCCTAGACCTTCTAGTATAGGATTTAGCATTACAATACAAAGCATTAGGCCAAACCTCAACAGAGGGCTCAACTGGCCTGGTCTCTCTTGTTTTCCTTTTCAATCAACCAAAATGCCTCTGCCAACCGGAAGTCACTAGTGATTCATGTAAGACTACTTGATAACCAGTAAGTCTGAGCTGGCAAGGTACACCTGGGCTGTTCTCACTTTTGATTAAAACCCCAGGTTTCTTAACTTCAGATATCCCGAAGAGCTTCCTTAACTTTTCAACCCCTTCCCTTGGAGAGCCTTGTAGACTCACCATCCTGTACCCGAAGCCTTGGACAAGAAAGGCCACACTGCACCAAGTCTAATGTCTGTGGCTACTAACTACCCAGTATTCCTTAACACACTTTGATTTCAGTAAGACCTTGGACATCTGGGGCACCAAAGATCCATGATTGGAGGTGAGAGGTAGCACCTAGCCTGGGCAGCACAGTCAGAGGAGTTGTGAGAATGGGAGAGCCATTAGAACTATAGGGTAGTTTTAAAGAGCTATTGTATGGGTGCAGGAGAGCTCGCCCAGATGATGTGAGCATGGGAGAGCCAGTCCTGTCTTTGGAGAGCTGCTGTAAGCCCAACCCCATGTAGGCAAAATGGAAGAGCTGGCCCTGGTAACAGTGGCAGAGGAAAGCTGACAGGCTAAACAATACAGCCACCATGCAGGCCCAGATGCAGGGCTTTGAATTGGCCCACCCTAACATCTACCCCATCTATGAACTGCTGGAATATGTAGGAGGGCTGGTCCTGCAGATCCAAAGCTGCAGGATCTCCATGACACAGGGCAATAACAAGATATTCTTGAGGAGCTCCAATGTGGATTCAGTATCAATAGTACAGCAGAAGCCAGAGGCCTTGAACCAGACCAATGACTCATTGTGGTGATCATTTGTAAGTAAAGATATGTGGACAAAAGGGTATACTGTGTGACATACCAAGCCCTACTGCAGTTTCCATAGTGAGATTTTTGTTTTGTTTGTTTTTATTTTTGACCTTTGTTTTCTTTTGAGGGAGAAGTTGTAGGGGTGGAGGGCAGATATGGAGGGATGGGGAGATGAGGGGATTGGGGTGCATGATGTGAAATTCACAAAGATTCAGTAAATATTGTTTAAAAAGAGCTCTCTGGGCCGGCTGCTTTTGAAGAGTTTATCTATCACCTTTCCGTTCAGCAAATATTCATTGAGATTCTGAGCTCTGCTCAGTGAAGAATCAGACCCTCAGGAGCAAAGAACTTGCATTAATTCTGCAGACACTCTGTATCACCAGGTTAATCTCTACACTGTGACTGAAGACCATTGCAGCCCAGGTTCTACTGCTCAGTCAAGCTGTCACCAGGGCCACCAGGGCGGCCTTTTGAAGCTGGTGGCAATGATGACAAAAATTCTCATGTGTTCTCATGCTTTTCATTCCTACAGGCTGTTTTCTGAACTATTGTTTCATTTCGTGTTGGGGAGTGATGAGGTGGATTACACAGATAAGATCCACTTTTCTATTGGCAAAAATGAGACACCACACAGACTTTTAGCTCAAGGCAGGGGCAAGATTAGAGCTCCTTCAGGTTGATAAGAACCCTATAGGCCTTACATTATTTTATCATTCAGAATCCACAGTGACCTCTTAAGAGTGACCACCGTTTTATAGATAAGGAAGTTAAAGTGCACAGAGACACCATTGCTCCCCCAGGTCTTGAACAGTCACAGCTCCATTAGAAGAATTAGGCAATCCTTTTGACCAGGCACTCTGCTGGGTAAATCCATCTGAGATGTCTCATTTAATCACATTGCAGTCTCCAAGTGAGGAAAAATTATCCATATTTGGTGGAGAGGATAAGCAATGAATTGCTTCAGGCCACCTCTTACTGGTCTTGGAACCAGTCCCTAAACTCCTTTCTGGTGTTTTCTATTTTAAACCGGCAGTCCATGACCTTCCCTGTCTCCGTTTATCAGCTCAGCACACAGTCACCGGCTATGTCTCCTCTTACACCACAGAGATGTTTCACATGAGGTCTGTTCTCTTGAGGTTTATCAGAGTCTTCTTGGGGGAGGGAGGATAGATAGGAAGAGGAGCTCTCGTAGGAAGGTTAGTACTCCATGCAGTGGTGACCAAACTATATCATTTAATGACGAAGGTCCAGTTCGTCTCTGTTTTATCCTGCCATCAAATGTGTTGAGTGCCTGCATGGACCAAGTGCATTCTGGGTGCTATACATTCAGCACTGACCAAAACTACAATGTCCCAGCGCCTGCGAAGCATCTCCTGTAGGTAGTGACAGGAGCTCATTGGTGATGAATGGGAGTGGCTGCCACACAGAGTACTGAGGAAAGCCCTCTCTGAGGGGTACAAGATTTGGGCATCTTCACAACTGACCTTGACAGTCTACCTACACACACAGTTTCCTGTCGACCCCTCAGTGACTCATCTTCTGGCTCCAGTGCATTTCTTCACATCCAAAGCAGCCACCTGGCCTGGTCCTCACCAGCCTTCCTAATGCCCAAGCTTAACCTGACTCGGTCCACATACACTTGGGATCAGAGACAGGGTTATGTTTGTATCCAAAGCTCCTAAAATCATTAAGCTCTTTCCATCTTCAGCAACGTGAACTCCCAACTCACAGAATGATTGACTTTAGAATGTCAGACTTTAATCAGTCATTATTTTTTAATGTACAATCTGTCATCACTAAAGGTTTCCCTTTCCCCATCCTCAGGGATGTTATGGGGGCTAAAAGATCCCAGGAGGCTCCTTTAATTCCCCTACCTCCACAGGTTTCCCCAACCTCTACCTCATGTTTGGATGTGGGTCTCCGCATCTGTTTCCACCAGTTCCTGGGTGAAGCCTCTCAGAGGACAGTTATGCTAGACACCTGTCTGCAGCACAATATCATTAGCTGTGTCAGGAGGACTTGGGGATGGAGGAGGGGAGGGAAGGAGGAGGCAGAGCTGAGATTAGAATGTAAAGTAAATGAATTAATAAAAGAAAAAACATTCCAGAAAAGCATCTTAGCTTAGTATTCCCTGGCTAGAGTGGATACAATCCAAATAGGCCCACAAATTTTGCATGTACTGCGATTGCGATTGTGAGAAATAAGTTCTGCTCAGTATAGGCCACAGTAACGTTCCCTGTGATTAAATGGAAAAGGCACGGAGTCAACATTTCTCTAATATTCAGTAGATGAGTTTCGTGCAAATCAGTTGCTGATGTGGCTCGGTCTAGGACTTACGGCGAGTGCAAGTCCATGTTTCTATAAATGAAAACTGAACTTTAAACCCAACTCAGACATCAGTGATATGGGAAAAGAAAGGTCTCTCTTTGGAAAGATCTTTCAAATTAACACTACTTTCTTTCTACTTAGGAGGGAAAATAAACTATAACTGTCCTGGGGACGTCCTCTGATACGTTCTTGGCAAATCATCATGCTCAGCTCTAATAATGGTCAATACTGGAACAGAGAGAAAATTCGTGAATCGTTAAAGAGGTTTTCTGATCCTGTACCTAGTTTTATTGCAATCCAAACTTGAAAAGCACATACACCTGTAACTTATGGAAGCTGTTGAAGTTTGTTCTGGTTCTTCCTCCCAGCCCCATATTCCCAGAGATAAAACTAAAACTTAGCAGTTGACTTCTCTGTATCCATTTGTCCTTTCTAGACAGATTTGTCTGTAGTTGAAGCACAGACATTTTCTTTGCCCAGGGGCTACGATTGAAGCAACTCCAGTGAAGGTTATTGATGCTCGCCGTCTTCCAAATGGGAGTACTGTCAAGAGCAGACCTGCCTCATTATTAAAACGTCTTTAATAATGAGACAGCTTTAAATGCCATTTTCTGTGGATCTCAGAGGTTTTTGAAGATGAATCATCTATCTACAGTCAATCTGACTTGTCAAACATTACTCTTAGCTATTTACTACCCGAATAACCTGGAAAACATCCCATTGTAATTAACCAAACTAGTGTCTAATATGACCATATGTTTAACTGATTATTAATTTGTGATATATCCCTGATAATTCATAAAATCAGCTTTTAAAAGGACTCAAACTTTACATTGTATCTTTAAAAATAATGCAGGCATAATTTTTCACATAAAAATTTTAAATATATATTATGTATATCGAAATTGACTTTAAATTTGTATTTATATAATAACCCATACCAATATATCAAAAATAAACTTATTTCTGTATCAATATACAAAATTCTGTACCAATGCAACACAATATAATCTCAATTTTGCACCAAAATGCAAAGTTCTCTACCGATGTAAGTTTATGGCTATAAAATAGTTTTTAGTTCAAGAATAGATTCAGTAATCTATCCATTTTGTCTAATATTCTTATAAGATTTCTACATCCCCCTTTTCTTGTCAACCCCCTTCCCCGTGCCTAAGAAAGAAAAATTAGAGAAAGAAAAGGAAAGAAAGAAATCATTCAGTCTAAATCTCTAAATTTTGCTTTATCACTGTCCATGATTATAACTTTTGTAACCAGGCCCTATTAAAAGATACCAAACATCCAACACCCACTGAATGACCAAAACTCAACTATCCACCTCTTGAGAATGGGGCACAGTTTTCATAATTGCTTCCTGCTTATTTTGGACATAGAACTCCTTTTGGATGGCCCAAGAAAATTAGAAAAATGGTTAGGCTTAAGAAAGCTAACTGCAAAATGTGTTGTCTGGTCTCTACGGGCCTTAGTTCAGGGCTTAACTGAAGTCCTGATTGGAACAGTCAGTGGTGCTGGACAAAGTTAGGTAGCTGTTCTGAAGTCCTGGAAGCAAGTCTTTGGAGGAAACAGCATTGATGTAGTCTGAGGTAGGATCAGGCAGGGAGCTAGAAAAGTAAGCTTCAGCGTCTCAGCATCCTTCAGGATGAATCTTGTCAGGGCTATATTCTTGGTAGATTTTTTCTGTGCACATAAAACTTTCAGGGGTGATATATATTTCTGTATTAACATGATGTATGAATGTACAATGAGTACAAATCAGCTAGAGATAATTTTCTGTTCCTTATTTGAGCAGGTGAAAGACACCTGTCTTTCTTTATAAGTTAGTTTGGATTATATAACCAAACTGTAGTATAAGTCTCCATTCATGTCATATGAGGGGATGACGTGTAATAATCCATCAATTCTATAGCCAACAAGATTATTTTCACTGCATAGCTGAAGTTTTGTCTGGAGATATTTTTGTGTCTCAGTCAGTTTCAAAGTGATTGTCACCTGGAGGGATCAACAAATACATCGCCTATTTGTTTGGTCCTGATTTCTTTTTTCCTGTCTATAGCCAAGATCTTCTCTCTCTATCAAATCTGATCCTTATATGACTTTGGGAAGAATCCAAAGTCTTTTCTTACTTTTTGTTGACACAGAAACAAAACCTTTCTCTCAATATAACGTAACTTTGTCTAGCAGTTTGAATTTATCATAAGTATAGACTGATCTAATCTAGTAGTTCCCTTTTTATTCATGTCTGCAACCATTTTGACCTCTCACAAAACGGATGTACAACACCACCATTACCATTAACACATGACCGCATTCATGTTGCTAAATCAAGCAAGACTGTATGGAGTCCAAATATACTCCTCTATAATGATATATGTTTATTATTATTTATTGAGAAAGGGTTTCTCTGTGTAGCCCAGGCTGACTTGAATTTACAAGGAACCTATATGTCACTGTTTTTGTCTACCAAATATTGGGATCATTTATTTAGTATTAATATTGGGATTATTTATTTAGTATGTGTGTACCCTTACAAACATCTATATCGATTTTTATCTCCTTCTCCCTTCTTTGGAGATTTACTCTTCATGCGGATTCACTTATCCTCCTTTTCCTCTTTTTAACATTCTTCACTGTATTGTACTTTATTTAAATTCCTCTTCCTCTTGGTTCCCAAGCATACTCTCAAGCATATTATAAAACAGTATCACAAGGTCTCTATGGCATGTGTGTTTATTTGATTTATTTATCTTTTCTGACAAAAGGCATTTGTATTCTGTAATGCCAAGATGATAATTAACATGCAGTACAGTTAATAAGCTTATTCTTTATTCTCTGTCCAGTGGTTTCTGATTCCTTGCTTCGATTTTTTTTTCTCATGGGAAGATAAAAGCAAACAACTCTACCGTAATCCTAACTCCGGATCCTTACACTGACAAGCAGAAATTATCTTTCCTAGAGCAAAATGCTTTTTGAGAACAGAAAAGGGATTATCTTTCAAAATCCCCTTTCTTTTTATATAAATTTAAGATTTATATGTATTTATTGATGTTTATTGTTGACAGGTGTTATATCCATTCAGTCCCAAGATATTCTTTCTACAAGAAGCTGTTTTAGTTATTTCACTATTACTATGATAAAAACACCATGACCAAAGTAACTTAAACAAAAAAGAACTTAATTAAAAGAATTAATTTAGAGAGTTATAGCTCATTATGACAGAGTTAAGAAAATGTTGAATTAAGGAAGAATTCACATCTTGATCCATATTCTTGAAAAAGAGTAAGATACAGGGAAGAGAAAGAACCTTTTGAAACACCAAAGCCAACCCTGGGAGGCTCATTTCCTCCAACACCACATCTTCTAATCCTTCCCAAGCAGTTCCGCCAACTGAGAAACAAGTATTTAAATATATGAGCCAATGGGGTGAATCTCATTGAATCCACCAGACATCTGTCTGAAGTAAATGTTTGTTCACATCTTGCTGATACACAGTTGAAACTGACCCCTTTCTGCCCTTCTGAAATACATGGTGTGTAAGTAATGACTTCACATTTATAATGCATTTTACTTATGTAATCTTTCTTAATTAGAAATTTTGTCTCTGTTAGTTCATGGTGATGGCATGCAGTCATCTTTCTCTATCATCGTTCCCACAGTGTCTTGTACATAGACAATAAAGATTCATCACATAAAATTTGTTATATTCATTTTTCCTAACCCTGATATTTCCAATCTTAGCACTGATGTTTCTTGGCAAGCTTAATTTCTAAGATGAGTTTTCTCTGGGGGCTAAGACAGCAAGTTAGCTTGACCATTGTTTCCAGAAATGTCCATCAACATGAAAGTGTATTGAACAGATAAACTGTCCTTACGTGTGTGCTGTTGCCACTTTTGACATCCAAGTAAATCCAGATGTTTTAATTTTGAGGGTCTTTTGTTTTAAAGGTGTGAGGATCTCATCTGAATCCTCTCAGTTCGGGACACATTCCCAAACTAGCTCCTCTAGGATGACAGAGCAAATAGTGTCCTTCACTAGAATAGTACTCTTTCTGCAACTTTAGGGAAAATCAAATAGCAGAGAAATCAAATTCCTCAAATGATGGATTTTTCCACTCGATTATTCAGCTGCCGAAACTGCTAGGCCATGCAGAACGGCTCCAAGACTGCGCCACTGCAGGATGAAGTTATCAGGATTGTCAGTCCCCAGGGAGCTCAGGGAATGTTTCAAAGTGGTCACCAAGGACATCAGAATTAAATGTACTTTACTGAGGAAAGCAGTCATTTTCCTGCTGGGATTTTCCAGCAATATCCTCCATCATTCAAGGTTCTGAAATGACTTTTTGTTTGTTTGGGAGGGGGTGTTGTATTGTTTTGTTTTACTTTTGCACAGTTAACCAATATTTGAATGTTTATTTACTGACAGATACTTATCTAGGTATTTTCACATGAATTGTTTGATTTAGACCTTGAAAATAAATAGACAATTATGTTCAGGATCTCAGTATCAGAATATAGTTGATATGGGGTGCAATACTGATAGAGGGTTTGTTCAGTAGGTAAAAGGCTCTGAGTTCTATACTCATCGCTGAATAAATAAATGACAGAAAATTGTATAGAACCAGAGTCTATAATCTCAGCTCTGTTAATCAATAGTTGTATGGCCTTGGACACACGAGCACTTACTATTCATCCTTAGACTCTATTTAACATTTGAAACTTTCATAGTGGTGTGTGTGAACTTGTACATAGAAATCCACAGACAAACTATCAGAAAACGGTATCTATTAGTACTCAGAAAATAAATATCTCTTTGGAACTTTACATAAAGATATTAAAATATAGCCAATATACACAACCACTTCAACCCACATCGTTAACAGGACTAACTTTGCCTGTGCAAAAGCATGCATAGCTGCAACTGTCTAATTGCCGTGCTGTCTGGTGTTGATCTGAGATGAGGGGAGCTGAAAGCTTCAATTAGATACCTCTGAAATGGGGGGTTTAGATTAGAGACTTTCAAATGCTCGCCAACATTCCCCCTCCCAACATGTTTAGTTCATACTTGGTTATTTAATAACTACCCAAAGTCAACCTACGTAGCAGATTAAAACTGATTATACACAGACATGCACACAAAGCCACTGCCTAAGCTAGAGAGGTGGAACACCAGTGATACACACTTGCTGCTCTCATAGACTATCCAGGCTCAGTTTTCAGCACTTAAATAGTGGCTAACAACCATCTGTAATTCCAGGTCCAGAGAAATCAATGCCCTTTCCCAATGGACATAGTCATACATGTAGTAAACATATATACATGAGGGCAAAACACATATATACATTAAGTGAAGTGAATCTTTTAAAAGCACTGCCTATGATAAATTATTTTTAAAAGTATAGATGTTAAAGTGTATTGTCTTCCATTCATAGATATTTCTTTTTCTATCCCGATATTTCAGAGTTCGCATGAATTCAGTTGATATGGCTATGCTAAATAGATATCTAAAGTCCTAACCAACACTGCAATAGTCCTGCCACACTGTCTATGGCATTCTTTGATAACATTAATAGTTACATGGGCTACTCTTCTTATGCCTCCCAATACTACAAAAGTTATCGTTTAATCAGACTGAGTCCGTAGCTCTTGTACCTGCTCTCCTACCTTCGCCAGATGGAAAAGATATGAACAGGAGAAGGAATATCACAATGAAACATACTCAAAACCGGAATTGTTGAAAGACAATATTGATATTTTTCCTTGAGACCCTCAGTGTTCCAAACTCCACTGTGATCTCCCTCCCAAGTGTGAGTGACGACCACAATGGGCATTCTCCGGAATGACTTTCAGTGAATGTGATTATGTTTTCTTCAGTTGCCTAATTCATGCATCTATAGTGAAATAAATCGTAGGCTTGGATAGTCTGGAGAAAAATCTTTTTTTCAAAATTCATAGGAAGAATTCCACATTATCAAATAAAGGTCTTAAATCTTAAGACACCTTTAGTCAAAATGATTTCGCTTCTTCACTTTACATTGTCAACACTTGAACTTTCCTTTCCTTTTCAATTACCTGGTTATCCAAAAGGTCATTTCCTTACTGAAGGGCTAAAGAAGTAAAGAATCATCTCCTTTTAAAGTAACCACGGAAGCAGGGAACTAACCCGGGGTATCAGGGATAGCAGCATTTAAAAGACTCTATCTTTCATGAGCTTGGAAATTACTTGTCCATTTGTAATTTGGGTCTTTTTAAATTAAAAACTATGTAAAAAATGGAGATTATGAAAATATCAGTCTGACTGTCTCAAAGGGGGTTTGAAGAGAATCAAGTGACCTCCAAAATGATAGGAGGCTTTGAAACCTTAATGGTCTCCAAAGACCATCTACAAAACACATTAAGCCATCCCAAAACCTCAACTCCATGAGGAAATCATGTTTAGATCAGTCATTTCTGTGTCCACAAAAGGGTTCGCAAAACTTCTTACATAACATTATAGTTCGTCTACAAAACATCACCATTGACAGTCCAGCAAGTGTAAGGATTCAAGGATCACTTAACATCTGCTCCCACTGGCAGTCTAAGGCTGAGGGAGCTACGCCTGGCAGTTAAAAGGGGGCACACTTCCTTGAAGTAGGAACAAATTGTATATGAAATGTGTTAGATGTAAACTAGCCTGGTACATAATATTTATTTTTTCACGCATTCGTTTACTCATTCATTCATTCATTCATGGTGCTAGAGATCAAATCCAAAATCTCATTGAGGAAGTATAAGTGCTGTACCAGCTGAACTATACCCACAGCCTCTAGTACATAATTTTATAAATGATGTTCTAATTGCTCACCAAAGTGGGCAGACAAGAAAACCTCTCTGTGTCTCTTATTCTTCATAAAAGGACGTGCTAATAATGCATGTCTAATGATCTGTTTAAAGGACTGAAAGCAACAAGCAGTGCCTACCACAAAACAAGCTATATTCAGTCTTATTTTATATTTAATATTTTATTTATCTTTCTATTTTTATTGTTTTAAATTCCTTTAATTCTGTTGTCTTTCTATAACATAACTAAAAGAAAGTCCCCATTTCCTGGGAGGACAGGACTCTTTCTTATGGGTCATGAATACCTTTTGATCACCACAGAGACACTTTTTGTTTTGAGGGAAATTATTTTAAGAGACGCACTCTTTGGATGCAAGAGATTGGACACTCTAAGAGACCTCTTCCTAAATGAGAGGAAATCAAGCTTTGTTGGCAATGAAAATGGTGCAGAGAACATAAAACCCCAGAAGAATAGTAAAACACATTTAAAACGACAATATGGGTATCACACGGTGCCCATAAAACAGCTACACATGCAGCTGCTGCCAAGCTTGTCTGCCGTTGCCTCCTAAATTTGGCTGGTAAGCAAAGAAGACATCTGGAAAAATAGTTAAAACAAAACAGTGTCTAATTAGTTTTAAAATATTTTGATTTAAAAGTACAGTAATTAAATAATGCAATTCCGATGGGATAAAAGGAAGCAGTTATTCTGGGAAGATACAATATTGTGTTCCCAGACGTTTCCAATAGAGACATTTGGAGCTTTGAAGAGGAAACATGGTTATTTCTCGTTTAATTTGTAATTATGAGGCTATTCAAACTGGAATAAATTTCCAAAGTAACAAAATACCTTCTTTTCTCACTGTTAAGTTTAAATAGGCATCAATATCTGGCTTTACAACCATTACTAAAACCAAAATTATATTCAAGTATTATTTTATCTGACCTTCATTTTAGTACTATCAATGATAGTAACAAATTTTCTATGGCTAAGACTCAATGCAATATAACTAAGCCATGGCAGGATGTGAAATTCTGAGTCACAAAAGAGTCTCTCATTGACTCTTCTAAGAGGCTTGCTAAATATGTGGGCGATTTACTCAAGTTGGTTGTTTTATGTTTGGTTGGTTTTCATTGATTAAAACAAAGCCAAGTCCTCTGTGTTGGCCCAGGTCATATGTTACATATACAGGTTTGCCTGAGACAATTAGAGGGGAAATGGTGTTAGAATACTTGAAAGTGTCAATCAAAGGGCAAAGCTAGATGAGCCACCAAAAGTCAACTCAGAAAACTTGGCAGTGAAGATAACTTATGCTCTGAAGGAGGAAAAAGAAAAGAACAAACATATATATATATATATATATATATATATATATATATATATTTCCACTAAGATGAGTTAGTTAGCACATTGTGTGCTCACTGAAACACTGTGATCCCTTTATGAAGCTGAATCCTCACAACTTTCCACTATTAGATTGGAGTCTAACTTTTCTTCTTTCACAGTTGTATAGTATATGAAACATTAAGGGTCTTTACCTAAATTCAAGGCCAAAGATAAAGAAATGGACTTTAAAATAACAACCAGTTTTTAATCACAGGTCCTCCACCCATTAGCTCTGTAATGCTAAACATGTTGCCCAATCTCCCTAACTCTCAGTTGTTAACATATAAACTTATCTTTAAAGTCATCTCTAGTTGTTGTAAACATTGAATGAAAGATACATAAATCAAGTATTATCGAGACTCCTTGGTAAAAAAAGACATAGTAAAGAGTGGATGATGGAAACAGAAATAAAATATAGATACCTTAAAAAGAAAGGAACTCACTGGGCAGTGGTGGTACACACCTTTAATCCCAGCATTTAGGAGGCAGAGCCAGGCAGATCTCTTGAGTTCAATCAAGGACAGCCTGGTAAACAGAGTGATTCTCAGACAGTCAAGGCTACAAGGGAAATCCTGTCTCAAAAAATAAAGAAATGAATATACTTAAGAACATCCAAGACTGACTTAGGAAAAGCTCTGTGACTTTTAAGAGGGTACAACCATCTATTCCATACATATTAGTAGTGTTACAAATATTTCAATGACAGCGTGATGTGTTTGGCTTCTGAAATAGGACCATGAACTAGACAGTTTAGAAAGAGCTCTTGAGGAAAGCTGTGAGGATGCCTGGGCTTCCACAAGCTTCAAGTGATTAACTGTGGAACTCTGGGACACTATAGGGAGATTGGCACCTGGGTAGGAGAATGGCACTGCATACGCTGGAGAGACTGGCATTTCATTTTCCTATCTGTCTAGCCAAGTGAGTCCCTTCTCCTTCTACAAGTTGTGGTGTCAATCATGGCTGGCATACTCGGGAACTTCTCATATCAGTGATTCCCATGCTGCACCCAGCCCTCGTGTGCACTTCCGCCTCTTTTAGAATTGGAAGTGGAGCGATTCATTTGGAAAGAAATATGCAAATAATGGTATTCAGCAATCGAAGCACTTAAAATGAACGTCCCTCCTGAATGCAAGGGGGAGCTGGATAAGTGAGCAGCTACTCGGCGTGTGATGGATGTGCTTTCAGCGTGTCCCTCAAGAGGTGAAAATGGTCAGCTAAGGTGTCCCTTGCTAAAGCATTGCCCTGCCCTGTGGTGGCACCTTCAAAGACAGCCTTTTGCTCGCTTTACAGGAGTCTGTTCTAAATGGTCTCAGAACTCATAAAGCACAATGCCCCGGCACAGCCTTCCCACCGTCTCAGGTACATCTGCTTCAGAAGCAACTGAAATGTGTGTCTGAAGAATGAGAACTTTATTTCCTTGAATCCTTTCTTTCTTTTACTAATCTTTGGCTTTGAGAGTTTTTGTTTTTAATCTTCTGTTCTTTGGTTGGTTGGTTGGTCGGTTAGTGGGTTGGTTGGTTGGTTGGTGGATTGGTTGGTTGGTTAGTGGGTTGGTTGGTTAGTTGGTTGGTTGGTCGGTTAGTGTGTTGGTTGGTTAGTTGGTTGGTTGGTTGGTTGGTTGGTTGGTTGGTTGGTTGGTTAGTTGGTTGGTTTTGAAACAGCCCTTGATGTCCTGGAACTTGCTATGTACATCAGGTTGGCCTTTAATGGCCTCTACTTCCTGGGAGCTGGGATTAAGAACATGAGCCCTCTCTTACTTATTTCTTGAAGGTTACATTTCAAGTGAATGCCTCCCCCCACCCCACCCCACCCCAGAGAAGAACATTCCAGTGTTGTACAACTGACAAGGCACTGGGTGGGGTTTATTTCTCAAAGGGGTCAAGAGACAATTGACAACTTTTCTAAACCAGAGCAAATGACCTGAGAAGATCCAGGGCCACAGTGAGGAAGAAACAGGTCAAACTGAAGGAAACATTAAGGCCTCCAAGCCATCCCCCTCCCGCCGCCTGTTAGTTGATCTGCTGTCACTCAGTTTTATTAGAAATGGTTGTTTAGGCTGTAATTATACACTGTGTCTCTAAAGGTGGGCGAATTTACAAGCTTGATGAATATGTCATAGGCTCTGTGCTGGGCACTGCAACCAATTTGTTGAATGCCTGTCCATTTGGACAGAAATAATGTCTATTTTTCTTACCAGAATATCCCTTGTATGAACTAGATACAGAACACTTGGCACATACTCTGCACTCAGAAACAATTTATGGAATGGTGCAAAGTTCTAAAAAATTTATCTTTTTTTTTTCAGAATTTCTTCTGTTTTCTTGGCATCACACAGTTAAAAGATTCATTTGAAATCTGGCACAGTAGGGCCCACCTTTACTTAGAGTACTTGGAAAGTTGGGCTTGGAAAGTTGCAGGGAGTTCAAGGCTAGCCTTGGCTTCTTTAAGACCCTTTATTAAACAAAGGAAAAAGGTTTTATTTGACTATTAACTGAATGGACACCTGTCTACTGTTTCTTTCCTGATTTATCTTTTAGAGAAGTCAAATAAATACATTTTGTCAAAAATGTATGTAAGATTTAGGAAACGTTTTCACATGTGTGAGTTGGCTCAAAGACATGTGACAAATTTTTTTCATATGTTTTCTGACTTATGATGATTTAGGGGAAATGACTGGCATATGTCTCTGTGTGTGCACATACATATGTGTATACACTCATGTACCTGTTGAGGCCGGGACGTAACACTCCTGCCTTCCTCAGTGGCTCTTCTTGAACCGTGCTTACTGATTGGTTAAACTAGCTTTATCTATCTGCCACTCCCCTTACTCCCACATGTCATGGGCTAGAGTTATAAATGTGTGTGACCATGACTACACTGTCCTTTTACATGGGTGAGGTGCCCGAGGTCCAAACTCAGATTCCCATAGTCCCACATTAGTTGTTTAGCCCACTGACACAGGTCTCCCCAGCACTGCCATAGGTCTCTACAAAGAGTTATTTGGAAAAATTTGTACTAATACCACTTTCCCTCTCAAAAAAAAAATTTCTTCCAAAACAAGTTGAAGTGTTAACAAGCACTCCATTGATTGCTGCTTTTCAGAAATCATCAGTGCATTTCTATAAGCCTGTTAAGTAATCACTCCAGTCTACCTGGATGAGAAAAATGCTCATTATAATGAAATTTAAATATTTCAGAACCTCAAACTTTATATAAGAATTTCTCTAAATGTAATCATTCAGCTGTTTTGTTTTTCTTTTTATTGGATATTTTATTTATTTACATTTACATGTTATTCCCTTTCCTGGTTTCCCCTCCAGAAATCCCCTATTCCATCCCCCTTCTCCCTGCTTCTATGAGGGTGCTCCCACCCACCCCCACCTTACTGCCCTGGTGCATCGAGCATTCACAGGACCAAGGGCATCTCCTCCCATTGATGCCAGATAAGGCCACCCTCTGCTATGTATGAAGCTGGAAAAATGGGTCCCATCCTGTGTACTCTTTGGTTGGTGGTTTAGTCCCTGGGAGCGCTGAGGGGAGTCACACAATGGAGTACTACTCAGCTATTAAAAACAATGACTTCAAGAAATTCACAGGCAAATGAATGGAACTAGAAAATATCATCCCAAGTGAGGTAACCCAGTCACAGAAGAACACACATGGTATGCACTCACTGATAAGTGGATATTGGGCAAAAAGCTCAGAATACCCATGATACAACTCATCGACCATATGAAGCTCAGGAAGAAGGAAGCACAAAGTGTGGAAGCTTCAGTCCTTCTTATAAGGGGGAACAAAATACTCATAGGAGGTAAAAGGGGGAGGGACTTGGGAAGAGGAGAGGATAGGGAGGAGGAAAAGGGGAAGGATAAGCTATGGGAGGAGACAAGGATGATACACACAGGGTCAGGAAATTGAATAGAGATGTGTAGCAATGGGGAATGGAAACTGGGAGTAGCCACCTGCAAGTCCCAGATGCCAGGAAAGCATAGATTCCCAGAACCCAATGGGAATAACATTAGCTGAAATGCTCTAAAAAGGGGAGGAAAAACCTGTAGAGATCATATCCAGAGGTTAGGCAAGGCCCCTGGTTAGGGAATGGGGGTCACCTACTCATCTCCAAATTTTTAGCCCAGAATTGCTCCTGTCTAAAGGAAATATGGGTCAAAGTGTAGAGCAGACACTGAAGGAAAGGCCATCTAGAGACTGTCCCACCTGGAGATCCATCCCATATATAGACACCAAACCCAGACACTATTGCTGATGCCAAGAAGTGCTTGCTGACAGGAGCTGGATATAACTGTCTCCTGAGATGCTCTGACAGAGCCTGATAAATACAGAGACAGAGGCTCCTAGTCAACCATTGGACTGAGCATGGGGTCCCCAATGGAGGGGTGAGAGAAAAGACTGAATGAACTGAATGGGTTTGCAACCCCATAAGAAGAACAACAATCAGCTACCTTTCAAACAAAGTAAAAAAAATGATTGTAATTTGAATGAGGGTCCCATAAAAGGGCCTTGTTCACAATGAAACTGAGCAAGGAGTGGTGACTCGTGTCTATCCTCCCAGCATTCAGAGGCATGAGTTTGAGACAGTCATCCTGGGCTGCATAGTGACA
The DNA here is from genome assembly GCF_021556685.1 of Rattus norvegicus. Classification (NCBI taxonomy): domain Eukaryota; kingdom Metazoa; phylum Chordata; class Mammalia; order Rodentia; family Muridae; genus Rattus; species Rattus norvegicus. Next base: position 12,984,741 of record NC_141537.1, on the reverse strand, counting down.
CTGTTAAAGAGAGGAAGGAGGATAAGAACAGTGGGAGATAAAGAGAAAACAAAAAGTGAACCCAACACATCTGTACCTTTTCTGGCTTCCAAAAATCACTCAGGTTTTCTCATGCATGATATGAGCAATGACCATAAATCCACCCATGCATGGTGGCACATATTTATAACTTAACTCCAGCATTTGAAAGACTGATGTATGAGTATCACGAGTTCCAGGCCAACTTGTGTTACATAGAAAAACAAACAGAATGTTTCCTGTTGGCCAACAACAATTTGTAAATGTACTATTAGGACAACAGTGTCCTGTCTATAATTAGTATGACCTCGCCAAAGCTTCACTGTGTAAAGTATTCCAATAACGGCATTGTGTATTTTGTTTTTTTTCTAGATAGAACTCATAAAGTACTAAAACAACTGCTTTAAAAAATCTAATATATTTTTCTAGATGGTCCCTAATGTTCAGGTATGTTCAATTTTCTTACCACAATAACACATGTTATCAATAACAAGTAAATGGCTTTATTTTTGACAAGTGGTCCATTTCCATCCAACCCCAAAGCTGACTTTTCTGTGACTTGAACAATGGCTTCAATTTCTGACTTCAGATTTTTACAGTTTTCTTTATCATAAATACAATAATAGTTAAATATTTAGTTTATCAAAGATAAAATCTGAGTCAGTGTCTGCATAACTAGGAATTTGCAGTCTAGATTATGGTGTGTCAGTCCCCTGTGATTGCCAAGTGTCTTAGTCAGCACCTATTGCTGTTAAGACAGTACACTGTGGGAACCCTTATAATAGAAAACCTTTAATTGGAGCTTTAGTTCATTATACATTTAGTCCATTATCACCATGGTGGGAGGCATGATGGCAGGCCTGGTGCTAGAGAAGTGGCTATAAGTTCTACAATCAGATCTGCAAGCAACAGGAAGAGAGTGAGATACTAAGCCTGGCTTGGGCCCTTGAAACCTCAAAGCACAAACCCAGTGAGTTTATGGTCTTCGTCCATAAGACCACACCTCCTGATCCCTCTCAATTAGTGCTACTCCCTGATGATCAATATTCAAACATCCCAATATTCAGACATATGAGACTACAGGGGTCCATTCTCATTCAAATCACTACACTAAGCCATAAAAACTCAAAAGCTTATGTAGTAAATGTTTCTACAAAGCTCCTTTCTGAAATTTACCATGCCCGGTATGATACTTTGACATACTGTGTGTTTTCTAACCAACAGGAAAAAAAAAGAAAGAAATATAACAGGGTAGTACACTCTTCTATCACTTAAAGCATGATGCAGGAGAATTGCAATTTATAGACTAGACTGGGTTACAGAATGAGATCTTCCCTAAAACTAAACAAACAAATATGCACAACACCTAATCTGATCTGTGCATGCTATGCACATACATTTGCGTATGTGTGTGCATGTGCACAGAAATTCTACAATGAAGAAATTAGCTTGATCGGTGCTTGGTTAGCCACTGTGACTCACCTCATTTTTAGCCTGTGCTTTATAACAGTTACTCTCATGGGGATCATCACGGCCCTGTGGGGAAGTTTTCGCTTTATTGTCCGTTTTATTGTCCCTTTTTAAGTGAGGAGACAGGGGTGTACAGGCCTTCCCCAAAGTTCCTCAGATGTTCAAGTGTCAGGTGTGCGATTCACACTTAGGACATCTCTCCCTGGAAACCCCACTTAGCTAAGTCCAATTGCTAGCTTTACAAACACTTTTTAATGAAAATCTTACCTGGATTGTGACATAGACGTAAGTAATCCAAGGAAGGCCTGAAAATTTCTTTTCAGCGAGAGAGAGAGAGAGAGAGAGAGAGAGAGAGAGAGAGAGAGAGAGAGAGAGAGAGAGAGAGAGAGAGAGCAGCCCTCTCCTAGGAATCTGAAAAGGAGGGATAATGTGCAGTTCACAGGATCCAAAATGGTCGTGTGCCTTGGCCAAGGTCTCATGGCCCCTCAGTGATACAATTTAAACTAGAATCTATCTGTCCTGGCATCTCTTTCGATTGTGTTCAGAACCTCAAGCAATGTCCTGCACATTAACTATGTCAGTAGAATGCAGGGCATCAAGGAATGGGCTCCTGTGCTTTCTCAGATGGTTGTCCCCATCTGGTAATTCTTCATTTCCTGACCAAACAAAGCTATTAACTGTGATTTTTTTTAGCAAAGGCTTTTTAAGGTGGTTCAAATGGAACTTTATTTTTAGATATGTGACTTTAGTGAGAAGAAAACAGTTTCTCATATTCACAGGGTTCTAAAGTCACAGCTTAGAATCTCCTTCATTTGTCACCAACACTGCTCACTTTTTGGACTATTTTAGGCCACAGTAGATAGCTATGGCTTTCCCTCTTCCTTCTCTCCATTTTTGACATTTTCCCATAGTCTTTTTAGAATGACTATTATAAAACTTTGTAAACTGCTGGTGGCATTATAGTCTTAGCTGTCAGCTTGCAATAATAATTCTTTTTATTTGTTTCATAATTTCTTTATCAATGCTCATCAGTCTTCGTTTTCTGAAAGCAGACTAACGTTATTATTCTCCTGAATGACTGGGATAAAAACTTTCTGGTTAATATAGTGATTGATTCTATGTTTATTCTAGTTGTCAGAATTTTACTTATTTGTTAAATCTATTGATTTAACGATCACTCGTGTATCAATTTTCAAATAATTCAAGTTAAACATACTCATTGTTTAATGATTCCTACAACCAGAAAATGTCTATTCGGTGGCTCAGGCAGAGTGTTCAGTGGTAGAGAATAATACCATCATGCTTTTGATCCTTAGGGAGTTTGCGAGCACATGGGGGTGCTCAACAATGTATGTGCACTGTGGTTAGGGTCGTGAGATAAGAATTCACAAACGCCTGTGACAGAGACTTTGGCCATCAGAGGAAACACATTATAAATTTAATTCCGTCTTAAACAATTCAAGGGGAGCTTGGAGGTCAATGGAAGTGACTTGTCTATGGATTCACAAAGGTTGTGTTGAGTTCGGGATGGAGCAGTGGTGAAGAAACTCTTGTGTCTCTTCACACTATGCCATGTCCCTGCTTCTCCCTTTGTTTTCAAGTGGGACCCACTTTGCTTCTGTTTTGATCATCACTGCCTGACAGTCTCCATTTTCTCTTCCCATTTGTGATTCATTGGATACTTTCATCAATCAACATCCATTTCACTCGATATGCACTTATCTGTTCTAACCTGACTCCTGGCCTTGTAATTCCCTGGCCTGGCCCCTTGTCACATACAGCACCCCTGGACAGATAGAAATGCATAGGCTTTTTGTCCTCAACGTGTCTCTTTCTCTAGAGATTTTCTACTTCTAGTGAGTATCTGCTCCGAGTCCAACCTCATCATTAGAGACCTTGAAATATCAACAGTTCCCATCTGTGGGAGCCCAGTTGGGAGGATTAGTGTTTCAAGTCTAGCAGCCAGAGTGCTAATACAGACAAAGATGCTGTGAGACCATGATGTTAACCTTTGATCCCTGAAGATAGAGGGGACCCTTTTTCTTGTTTTGTTTCTATCTCCACAGAGGAAGACTTCTTTGCAGCTCTGTCACTAATTTATATTCCCTTTAGGAAAGCTGCTCCCCTCTGTTCACAGAAGTTGGCCTTATGGACATTTATTATGATTTGGGAGTGGACTGTCCCCCATAGTCTGAGGTGTTTGGGATACTTGGTCCCCAACTGGAGAGCTTTTCAGGAACAGTGTAAGACTTTTATGAGAGGGGACCTCTCTGAAGGAAGTGGGTCACAGGGTAGAGGCTGAAGAACCCTCCGCTTCCTTCTTCACTGAGATGCAGAGAAGCTATACTTGCCCCATATCCACAGAGCCCCCTACAGTATGCCCTCTCTGCTGGCTCCTTTGAAATCATGATCCAGAACAAATCCTTCTTCTCTTATATTACTTTGAGTTAGGTATTTGGCCACAATGATGAGAAAAGTAGATAATATAATAATTTTATTTCACTGCTCTATTAGAGTCTCAGGCAACCCATAGGTCACAGATAGTCTGGCTTCTGAAAACTTCCTTCACCTTCTCACTCCTGGACCAACTCCCTAAGTCTCTATCCTTAGTCTCCTGTGAGTCCCCTTCTACCAACCCAAAATTTAATGAGACCCTATCCTGACAGTGAGTTGTGTAACTCTTGGGTCCTAATGGCATTGGAGTTTCACTCTAACAAGTTAGCAGAATCACTTAACTAAAACTCTGAGTGAAATTTTGCTGAAAATGCTGGCCACCTCAGACACGGTCTGTCAGGCTGTTCTATCATGCTCTTTTCTAAAAGTGTGATGCTGATAAGTGATCACCCAGAGATAGGCCGTGGCACACTGAGTTACCACCACACGGGACTCACTAAAAGAAGCAACTGCTACTGTAATATCCAACAAAGATGACTAAGGGGGGGGGGGGGGCAGTGGCAAACCGTTTCTACCAGAGCTTCCAGACAGAGCTACTGAAGTTGACATCTTTCCCTCCAGGGAGCTGAGGGATCAATTCATTGTGTTGCCATCTGCAGTGACAATGACATGCTTGGAAATTGTTGCCTGTCTTGCAAGAGGGTTGTAAGGAGCCTTTAGCTGTACATAGAACTAGGAAAGGATTAACAGTGTGCACATTTCAACTTAGTGCTCCTACTTACCACATCATTGTTCAAAGGAAGAAGGCTGGAAGAAATTACTCCTTTGCAGATAGACGACTGCACAAACCTTTAGCTTTGTAACAACTTTGATCTCAAGGTCACAAAGAAATAAAAAATAGGTCTTGCATTGTTCCACCTTCTGGCCTTTAGTAGCTCTGACAGAAAACATCATCTCCCCACCAAAAATTACTTTCCCCAGTTCCAAAGCTTGGGCTACATGTGGATAAATAAATTCTCTTAGTGCGGACTCTAACGTGCCACCATGTAGGTCTCAGTCCATACAGTAGACTCGTTTGTGATGGCCGTGACAATATCCCACATCACTCCTTTTTCTTTTCTGGGATATAATTCACACCCCATGAATTCTGCCCATCTAAAATATGTCACCCACTGTTTTTAAAACATTCAAAGGTTATAGAATCATATCATAATTGGTTTTCACTTGGAATATTTTCATCACATTCTTCAAGTTCAAGTTCTTTGCCCATTTTTTAATGAGAGGTTTTACTATTGAAGTTTAAATGTTCTTTCTATATTTAAAGTTCAAGTCAATATAACAAGCCCAACTAGTGAAAATAAAAGACTTTTTCCAAGTAATATCTGTGCTTTATAGATAGAGAAAGATATGCGACAAATTAGGAAACTTCTACAAAATTTCAGCCACTAAAATAATTTGTCAGTCAGTAACAAGTCATTTTATCTCCAGACAACCATTCTCTTCCTGAGCTCCAGAGTCTCCTAGGATACATGGAGATGCTCAGCTCCATTTCTGGTGGCCACAGAGATGGGATTGAAGACAAAGCCATGGCTGGGCTTTCTCATCCCCATTCTTCAGCCACAGCAGTTCTTCTTCCATATATTGTACAGATAAGAGACAAAGAAGTCCTTATCATAAAGGAAGCGAATGATAGGTGGATGGATAGAGAGGCAGAGTGTCTTGGTTAGAGTTTCCATTGCTGTGAAAAGACACATGACAAAGGCAACTCTTATAAAAAGAAAGCATTTAATTGTGTCTGGCTTACAGTTTCAAAGGTTTAACCCATTATCTCGACGTGTCAGGCAGCATGGGAGTGTGCAGACCAACATGGTGCTGGAGGAGCGGAGAGTTCTACATCTTGAACTTCAAGCAGCAGAAAAAGATTGTGTGCCACACTGGGCATAGCTTGAGCATTAGAGACCTCAAAGCCTACCACCTCAGTGACACACATCCTCCAACATGGTTGCACCTATTCCAACAAGGCCACACATAATACTTCCACTCTGTGTGGGCTAAGAATTCAAATAGATGAAACAACGAGGGCCATTCCTAGTCAAACACCACCCAGAATAGGAATAATTTTCTTAGACGAACCACTTAATGATATGCCTCTAACTAGAAAGTAAAGGGAACAGAGAAAGTGGCAAAGCAAGATGGGGGGTAATCCTTTCTTTGCCTATTGAAAAATATGGGATATATCGTCCATTTGCTATGTATGAGACTTACTTATTTCCAAAAACAATATTAAATGGCAAGAAGAGGAAGGTTTCTTGATTCATATTTTTAAATAACCTCTGGTTTTCTGGATATTAATTAGTGAGGTGGCTTACAATATAATCAGCATTGTGGTTTTCATCTCCTTAAAGATTGTAAAGCCAATAGATTACCTGTGAAGGGAGGGCCCCTCGAAGTCTAATGTATGAAAACATCACTGAAAATCATAGTCAAAAAGCTCTTCATTAATGCTGCTATTACAGTAAGTCCCTACTTATATAGCTGTAAGGGCCATGCATTTATTAAAAAGATAACAATTATCTCACCTATCTTTGTTAAACAAAATATAAAAAGAATGTACCCCTTCGGTCTGATTTAATTATGTCATTCATTCAAAAATAATGACCGTAATTACATCTGGTATTTATGGGCTTCCTATCACAGAAAACAGACAGTCAGAACAACAAACATTACCTCTTTGTTCCATGGTTGAAGTGCTGTGTAGCTCAGTTCCACAGAGTTGGAGACAGAGATTCTCCCAATCAAGGGCACAAGACCAACAGCAAAAAGCTGCAGAAAGAGAAATTAGTGCTTGGCATTTTCTATCATCTGTTTTCCATATCCCCCCACACACCTTTTGTACCATTGTATTTTAGCTGTAAAGGAAGGATAAGACCGTATCATATTTTTCAGCCTTTGTCTTTGAGACTCAACTAGTCATTTATGATGACCGTTCATGGAGTCAACTCAATCTTTCTGTCCCACTGGTTGCCTTGCATCTACAAATCACAAAAACTCTGCAGTCACCAACAGGTCAACTTAGAAGCTTAAGGGTACATTTTTTGCCAGTTCTTAGATTCTTCTGTTCAATGAAAATAATTTCACTAACCAAATGTAATCAAGGTTATTATACAAAGAAGGCACAGTTTTAAACCTTCACATGGCACTCACGTCACGAAATTCTTTAAAACAACACTGCAGCCAGCCAACTGTCATCTTCCCTCCCATGGCCCTGCCACAGCCAATTCGACTGACTAAGATTAAGAGGCTCCACGGTTACACTTGGCATATATTCAGAATAGACAAGCAGCACAATGCGCTGTGGTCCTCCCTGTCATACACATAAGAATGGAAGAAACATTTCTGAGCCTGTGCAATTTTTTCCTTTTAATGAAAATATGTGCTAGCTGCAAGCTTAACATTTCAGATAGGCGCCTGATTCTTACACTGTGTCTTACCAGGGACGGTGGTGTGTGAGACTCATTATCAACCCAAAGGATACTTAATGACAGGGCCCTGAGAGATGTCATAACAATAGTGTGTATAAGGTCCATTGTCAATCAAGCCTTAAATACTACACTAGACAAAGTCTTTACTAAATCCCTGTAATGCCCAGCTAAGACAAAGCACCAGAAGTCAAAAAAGCAAAATGGCACAGCTCTAGCATACATAATCCTCTGCCACTGAAAAATCTAGTTGTAGAATTGGACAAGTGAAAGAAAATCAAATGCTCAATGATTTTGTATCTGATGATGTAACAAGGGTATTTATCAAGTATGTCTTGGGGACTTGCCAGTGATGACATAAATAACATTTGCTTGGAGATTCTGTCTTAATAAATCTCTTCTTCAGTCTTAGGTGCAGTTGTCAAGGAGCTCCCTGTACGTGCAGGAAGAATTGTTAGATTATTTGCAAGAAGGGGCATTGTTGGCTCAGCATTGTGAATAAGTAGCAATATTTTATGAAAGAGAAAACTGTAGCCCTATTACTGAGATTTGCTCTGAGATAAATTTGGGTTTTCTCAAGTTTTTACAAGATTTTCCAGTGTGATGCGAAATAAAGATTTATTCTGTTCTTAAAGATATTAAATGTGGACTCCAATTCTATTTTCACTGATTAATGATGACATCTTTGGTCACTGGGTTGCACATTTTAGAAGCTATTCCTTACATGGTAGCTTCCTGATCTTGAATACAAAGCAGACTTCTCAAATCTAAGGGATTTATGCCTGTCTCCAACAGTGCTTATAGCAAACATTAACTTAAGATATTCTCAAACTATCATTTAACCAAATGTCTGAAGTGTTGCTTTAAAATACTACCTTGCTTTTTGTCAAATACATCTTGTTTGGGGGTTATTCCTTTCATTTCTTTTGTGTAAATGTAATACAGCTATTTATATAGCCAAAAATAGCTTATTCGTGTCACCAGCTGATAATTGGCAAAGCTGTCTTTTATAGGGTGCCGGTGTTCCTTATTCCCTGTCAGAGTGGCCTCTCTCACTCTGTCCTTTGTATTCAAAGGTCACTGCTGATGTCACTGAGATCAGTGCGGTGAATGCAGATCAGAAGCAATCTGTTCCTTGCATTCCTTTCTATAACTGGAGGATTCTCAAGGTTCAAAGTCATGTAATTTGCTTCTGGTGGCAACCAGCCAGTGTTGTTCACCTTGCAGTACTTACCGAGCTGTTAGCAACTCTTCTTCTTCAAGAGATCCTCATTGCATCTGTCCTGCCTGCCTTGCCCAGCTCTGCTTGGAAGCTCTTGAGCAAGCCTTCTGTTACCTGTCATTTTAAATGTCCAACCATGCAGATTCAGTGTAACACCAGGACTGGCTTCAGTGCTGATAGAATGGCTGTATTCCAGCTCATTACTCATGGCTCAGACCTACTGCATAGAACGTGTTGAGGAACTCTTTAAAGTTCTATTTATGGTAATTTCCATGGGCAGCATACATCAGTTAAACTGGCCTTTTAAACTGGCGCATATGTTTCTGTGTTTAATTGACTCCTGTGTTTAATGTACTGTTGGTTCCCCACTGGACAAGGTAAAAAACTTTTCAAGTGCACCGTGTATATTTTTAATGTTGCATATGCCTCAAGGATATGGTGATTCTTTTTACATTATACTTCTCCTGCAGCAGTGAGCCCCAATTCAGCACCATGCCTCCAATGAGCAAAGAACAGCTCCCTCAAGGAAGAAATACAGGAGACATAAAAGACAAAGCACCTGCTTTGGTGACATTAGTGACTTCCTGGAGGAGTCTTAGCAGTTGTGTAAACTTACATTCATATGTTACATTGAATATCACATTAGGGTTCCCGCACACATTTATGAGGAGGTTAGTAGATTGAGTCACATGACCACAGAGACTACAAAGTTGCGTAGGGCCATCGGCAAACCAGACATCCAGGGGAACTGGCGGCTGCTTAGTCTGAGAAGCTGGAAGCACCAGAAGAGGAAAAGGATGAGTGTCGCAACCTTAGTACAAGACTAAATGTACAACAGCCCTCAAAAGCAGAGCTAGGACAGACAGCTTACAAAGTCTGGCAGCAATAAAAGACATTGTTCAGATTGAGGAGGGAGAGCATGGGCAAGAGCTGCCTCTATCCTCTACCTCTGTACACAAGTAACTTAAAGAAGGGAAGTTTCAGTGGCAGAGCACTGAACCAGAATACAAAAGGCCTTAAACAGACTGCAGCACTGAGGAGAGGTGAAGGGAGGAAAGAGAAGGAGCAAGGCAAAGGAAGGATTAGCTAAATAGCAACCTGCTAAACGTGCCCCATCCTGCCCAAAAGTACTTTCCGGATTTCTCCTGATGCCGTCGGTGGCTTCCTGAACGATGAGAAAACTCAAGGAAAAGCTCTTCCCCATCTCCCAGGACGATGACCCAGGTCCTGTTGGAGAAGAGGAAAAAGCATTGACTTGTTGAATTGCATGTGGTTCTGTGTCGTGCTGTTGGATTTTCTGGAAATAAGCCTTTGGCTGCCTGGCAAAGTTATTAACAAGGGAGTTCTCCTCTTTTGCAATGCTTCTGCGATATTAAATATTTCATACATATATGAATTTATCATACTACTACTCTACAAAGGCAAAGCTCTTACAAAGGACAAGGTAAAAATTTTCTGAGCAAGCAAAGAAGTATGAATTCATGTTTAATAAGTGAGACACTGTGCTTGCCATTTCCCAAGCTTATCAATATCCTCTCTCAATATCAAACTGAATGTTTATCAATATCTTATCTTGATCTCACACTGAATGTGCTTTTAAACTACTCAACTATGTCTTATTAAGCCAACCATGTCTCTTTCAGAAACCCTATTTAGTCTTTGGGGAGAGACTGAGAACAGTGGTCTAAACTAACAGAATTATTTTCATTAAGACTACAGATCACCCTCTACACCAAGGGCAGAGGAAAATTCCTTTAACCATTTTATGAATTGGATAAGTGGGAGGGATGGCCATTAGTTTGCTGTTAGCAAACAATGAGCTCACGGTTTAATGTGACTCCTAACGAGGCAAACAAGATCCATTGGTATGAGTCAAACCAAGTTTTCAACCTCAACCGTGCCAGAAAGAAATTGCAGACAGCTTCAGGAGATAGAAATAACCTTTCCACAGGATGGAGCATGCACCTTTGGGTATATATCTTTCCTGGTCATTTTTGGGGTTCGTTGAGTAGAACAAGATAGCTTTGATAATCTTAATGCTTCTGCAAAGAGAAAAGGCTCAGCCTTCACAATTACTGTAATCTCTAAAACCTTTGTCCCCTGTGAGCCCATGTCTCCTTTAAGAAGAAAATAATGGAGAAACCTCCAAAGTCAGACTTCCAATCTTCCTTGAACCAGAAACAATTTTCTTTCACCATGGAACTAAGTATTGGTGCCATCTCTGACAAATAATTATATTCAAATAGCTAATTTCCACCATACAATTATATAGCATAGGATCTTTATCAACACCACCATCCTAATGTGCCCTTTAGGATAGAGACACTTTAAGTGGAGTTAAAGAAGTGATGGGCCGTTTTAAGCTGTTCTATAAAATTTAACCTACACACTATTATATTCTCTCAATGCAGACAAATTTTAATATAAAATAACCTGGTAATTTAAAAAGTAAAAAAATTGGTTATTTTATAAATGCTTTCTATAAAGCATGATTTGATTCTGCTTTTCTATACAGATAACCCTTTTAAATGGGGTGTTCCAGTTAGACGTCAAATTAAGGGTGGGTATCTGTGGAAACTATGACTCCTGTGAAAGAGATTGGTTGCCTTCAGCTGTGAGTTATGCAGCTTAGAATGAGAAGGTTTTCTAATGGTACAAAGGAAGACACTGATAATAATAACACTGGTGGTGACGAAGTCCAGAGATAATGTCTAGCTCTGTGAGAGGCTGTAGGAACCCTGTCAGCCCTCACTAAGGCTGCTACTGTGGTTGGCTTATATTACTCAATTTCTCGTTGTCAAATGCTCCCCCCATCCCTGAGCACATCGGTCAGTCCTAAGCACTAGTTATATACTTAAACGCAGAATTTAGTGATATGTCTTCCCATCAGCAATGCCAACTTTCTGAGGGAAGACTAGTCATACTTCTCTACAACTGGCAGTTGAACACCCACCTGATGATAAGGCTTTTGCTTGCCAGTTTCTCTTCGAGTGGCCAGGAAAACTGCCAGTAGATTACCCACACCCCCAATTTAAAGTCTAATTTTAGTTAGACCTTTTAGCCAAATGTTTCGAGCATGATGAACCAGGGACAATTTTCTTTGGATGTGGAACTAGCTATTGATGTGATTTCTGGCAACTTCCATTCTAAAACTTAATGTATGAGTGTCTTAGTCAGCATTTTACTGCTGTAAAGAGACACCATAACCAGCGCAACTCTTATGAGGACAACACTTAATTGGGGCTGGCTTACAAGTTCAGAGGTTCTGTCCATTGTCATCAAGGTGGGAACATGGCAGCATCCAGGTAGTAATGGTCCAGGCAGAGCTGAGAGGTCTGTATCTTCATCTGAAGGCAACTAGGAGAAGACTAGCTTTGTCTTAAAGCCTAAGCCCACAGTGACACACCCACTCCAACAAGGCCACATCTCCAAATAGTGTCACTCCTTGGGCCAAGCATATTGAAACCATCAGAGACAGAGTGTGTGCTTGTTCACATTCTGTTCTAGGAACGGTGGAGTCATATTCAGACACCTTCAGTTGATTGATTGGTTGTATAAATACTTTAGTGGAGAATCTTTCATCTCAGGTTAGCCGCGCTAGATGTAAGCTCTCATTGCAGAAGACTTCACTTTGCGTATTCTTATGTTTCATAGTTGGGTCCTGAAAAAGACTGATTCCCAACTTCCTGAGGAACTGTCACATTGTGTCCATTGTGGCTGTGTAAGTTTTCACTCCTGCCAGCAACAGAGGAGTTTCTGTTTCCCTTGTGCCACATCTTCACCAGCATGAGCTGTGACTTGCATTGTCGATTTCAGCCATTATGACAGTTTAAGGTGGAATCTCAAAGTTCTTTTGGTCTGCATTTCCCTGATGGCTAAGGATATTAAACACTTTCTTTAAGTGTTTCTCAGCCATTTCTCAATTGTAATGGAGTACTACACAGCTATTAAAAACAATGACTTCATGAAATTCACAGGCAAATGGGTGGAACTAAAAAATATGATCCTGAGTGAGGTACCCAGACAAAAAAGAACATACATGGTATGCACTGATAAGGGGATATTAGCCCAAAAGCTCAAAATACCCACAATACAACCCACAAACCATATGGAGTTTAAGAAAAAGGAAGACCAAAGTGGAGATGCTTCAGTTTTACATAGAAGGGGGAAAATAATCACAGGAGGTAGAGGGAGAGAGAGACCTGGGAGGGAGAGAGAAGAAGGAGGAGAAAGGAGGTAAAAGATCAGGTATTGGAAGGGACGGGGAGAAATACAGAGGGTCAAGAAACTGAATAGAAATGTAGCAGTGGGGGTAGGGAAGTTGGGGTGTCCTCTAAGTCCCAGACGCCAGGGAAATGAGGGGCTCCCAGGACCCAGTGGTGATGACTTTAGTCAAAATACCCAACATCTTTAGTCATAAGGGAAATGCAAATCAAAACAATCCTGAGATTTCACCTCACACCAGTGAGAATGGCTAAGATCAAAAACTCAGGTGACAGCAAATGCTGGCGAGGATGTGGAGAAAGAGGAACACTCCTCCATTGTTGGTGGGATTGCAGACTGGTACAACCATTCTGGAAATCAGTCTGGAGGTTCCTCAGATAATTGGACATTGAACTACCTGAGGACCCAGCTATACCTCTCTTGGGCATATACCCAAAAGATGCCCCAACATATAACAAAGACACGTGCTCCACTATGTTCATAGCAGCCTTATTTACAATAGCCAGAAGCTGGAAAGAACCCAGATGCCCTTCAACAGAGGAATGGATACAGAAAATGTGGTACATCTGCACAATGGAATATTACTCAGCTATCAAAGACAATGACTTTATGAAATTCATAGGCAAATGGATGGAACTGGAAAATAGCATCCTGAATGAGGTAAGCCAATCACAGAAAAACACACAATGGCATGCACTCATTGATAAGTGGCTATTAGCCCAAATGCTTGAATTACCCTAGATGCACAGAACACATGAAACTCAAGAAGGATGACCAAAATGTGAATGCTTCACTCCTTCTTTAAAAGGGGAACAAGAATACCCTTGACAGGGAATAGAGAGGCAAAGTTTAAAACAGAGACAGAAGGAATACCCATTCAGAGCCTGCCCCACATGTGGCCCATACATATACAGCCACCCAATTAGATAAGATGGATGAAGCAAAGAAGTGCAGACCGACAGGAACCGGATGTAGATCGCTCCTGAGAGACACAGCCAGAACACAGCAAATACATAGGCAAATGCCAGCAGCAATCCACTGAACTGAGAACAGGACCCCCGTTGAAGGAATCAGAGAAAGGAGTGGAAGAGTTTGAAGGGGCTGGAGACCCCATATGAACAGCAATGCCAACCAACCAGAGCTCAGGGACTAAGCCACTACCCAAAGACTATACATGGACTGACCCTGGGCTCCAACCTCATAGGTAGCAGTGAATAGCCTAGTAAGGGCACCAGTGGAAGGGGAAGCCCTTTGTCCTGCCAAGACTGAACCCCCAGTGAATGTGATTGTTGGGGGCAGGGTGGTAATAGGGTGAGGATGGGGAGGGGAACACCCATATAGAAGGGGGGGAGGGGCTAGGGTGATGTTGGCCCGGAAACCGGGAAGGGGAATAACAATCGAAATGTAAATAAGAAATACTCAAGTTAATAAAGATAAAAAAAATTAAAAAAAAAACAACAAAAGGTGATACCTAACAAAGAGAGATAGAACCTGTATTGGCCAACCCCCAATTGCAAGATGAGGCCACCCACCCATCTCAAAATTTTTTAACCCAGAAATGTTCATGTCCAAAGGAAAGATAGGGACAAAAAAATAATGGAACAGAGACTGAAGGAAAGGCCATCCAGAGACTGCCCCACCTAGGAATCCATCCCACCCGCAGACACCAAACCTATTGCTGATGCCAAGAAACTCTTGCTGACTGTAGTCTGGTATGGCTGTTCCCAGAGAGGTTCTTCCAGCACTTGACCAATACAGATGCAGATACCCACAGCCAACTCTTGGACTGAGCCTAGGAACCCCAATAGAAGAGCTAGGGGAAGGACTGAAGGAGCTGAAGGGGATTGCAACCCCATAGGAAAAACAATATCAATTAACCAGACGACCGCCCCCCAGTACTCCCAGAGACTAAGCCATCAATCAACAAGTACATGGAGGGATCCTTGGCTCCAGATACATAAGTAGCAAAGGATTGCCTTACCTGACATCAATTTGGGAGGAGAGGCCCTTAGTCCTGTGGAGGTTTGATACTCCAGCATAGGGGGATGTTACAGCGGTGAGGCATAGTGGGTAAGTGGGTAGAGGAACACCTTCATAGAGGAAAAGGGCACAGGGAAAGGAGGATGGGATGGTGGGTTTGTGGAGGGATAACTAGGAAGGGGGATATCGTGTGAAATGTAAACAAATAAAATTATTTATTTGAAAAAAGAATTATCTGTTTAGATCTGTTCCCATTTTTTTAATTGAATTATTTGAGGTTTTTTTTGATATTGCGTTTCTTGAGTTCTTTATATAGTGTGAATATTAGTCCTCTATTGAATTAGTAATTGGTAAAATCTCTTCCCATTCTATAGGCTGCTAGGTGTCCTTTGAGTTATCTCCTGTGCTAACATATTCAAGGCTTTTCCCCACTATCAGGTTCAGTATATCTAGTTTTGTGTTAAAGTCTTTGATCCACTTGATCTTAGTTTTGTGCAGGGTGATAGATATGGGTCTATTTGGATTCTTCTACAGTGTGAACAGCACCATGTGTTGAAGATGTCTTTTTTCAAGTGTATATTTCCAGCTTCTTTATAAAAAAAAACTAGGTGCCCATGTCTTTTGATTTATGTCTGGGTCTCCCATTCAATTCCATTGATCAACCTGTCTGTTTTTATACCAATACCATGCAGATTTTATTACTCTACCTCTGTAGTACAACTTGAAATCAGGAATGGTGATACCTTCTTCAGTCTTTTGCTGTTTATGATTCTTTTAGCTATCCTGGAGGTTTGGGACTTTTTTATTTTTTAGGTTTTTTGCTGGTTTGGTTTGGTTTGGTTTGGCTTCATATAAAGTTGAGTACTGTCTATTCAAGGTCTGTAAAAAATAGTATTGTAATTTTGATGGGGATTGCATCGAATCTATGTTAATCCTACTTAACCATGAGCATAGGAGATATTTCCATCTTCTGATATCCTCTTCAACTCTTTTCTTCAGGGATTTGTAGCTTTTATTATACACGTCTTTCACTTGCTTGGTTAGAATTAACCCAACATATTTTATATTATTTGAGGCTACTGTGAAAAGTGTTGTTTCCCTGACTTCTTTCTCAATTTGTCATTTGTATATAGGAGGGTTACTGATTTTTTGGTGGTGCTGTTAATCTTGTATTCAACCAAGCAGCTGATTGTTTTAGGAGTTCCCTGGTGGAAATTTTAGGATCTCTTGTAAATATTATCTTATCATCTGCAAGTAAAAATACTTTGACTTCTCTCTTCCTTTCCAATTTGCATCGTGTTTGTCTCCTTAATCTTATCTAGAGCTTTTAATGCTCTAGATAAAACTTAAAGTACTATATTGAAAAGATATGGAGAAAGTGGACAGACTTGTCTTGTTCCTAAGTTTAGTGGAAATTGTTTTTATTTTTCTCTCCACTTAATTCGATGTTGGCTGTAGGCTTCTGTAAATGTCCTTTATTGTGTTTAGGTATATCTTCTGTATCCATAGTCTCTCCAGGTCTTGTATCATAAATGAGTGTTAGATTGTCAAAGGCCTTTTCTACATCTGATGAGATGATCACATGATTTTTGTTTTTCAGTTTGTTTATATGGTAGATTACATTTACTTATTTTCATATATTGAATCATTCCTGCATCTTTTGGGGTGAAGCCTACTTAGTCATGGTGAAAGATCTTTTTGATGTGTTCTTACATTTGCTTTGCAAGTATTTTCTTGAGTATTTTTTAAATCTTTGTCCATAAGAGCAATTGGTCTGTAATTTTCTTTCTTTGTTGATTCTTTATGTGATTGAAAGTTTAGTTTGGTATATTAGTCTAGGCTAACATCTGTGGTCTCTTAGAGTCTGCAAGCCATCTGCCCAGTTCCTTCTGGCTTTTGACAGAACCAGAGTCCTTGAGAAATCTGTAATCTTTATGCTTTTACATGATTTCTGGGAAAGAGTATAGCTTTAGTTCCTAAATTATGATAATTTTAGTAGCCTACTTGATAACTGGGCACTTGACTGTTAAGTATTAACTAACTCTATTCAAGAAAGGCCTTTTCCCAGCAGCAAACCACTGAACTGAGAATAGGACCCCCTTTGAAGGAATCCAGAGAAAAAACTGGAAGAGCTTGAAGGGGCTCGAGACCCCATATGTACAACAATGCCAAGCAACCAGAGCTTCCAGGGACTAAGCCACTACCTAAAGACTATACATGGACTGACCCTGGACTCTGACCTCATAGGTAGCAATGAATATCCTAATAAGAGCACCAGTGGAAGGGGAAGCCCTTGGTCCTGCTAAGACTGAACCCCCAGTGAACTAGATTGTTGGGGGGAAGGCGGCAATGGGGGGAGGATGGGGAGGATGGGGAGGAGAACACCCAGACAGAAGGGGAGGGTGAGGGATTAGGGGGATGTTTGCCCGGAAACCGGGAAAGAGAATTACACTCGAAATGTGTATAAGAAATACTCAAGTTAATAAAATAAAATAAATAAATAAATAAATAAAATAAAAAAAAGAAAGGCCTTTTCCAGATAACCTAAAACACTGGATGAAAAAAACCTATCTTTGATATTGGGCTGTATCAGAGTACCTAGAAGTATGTCTATACTTTACATAAACTTTACTTAGGAAAACCAATGCTTAAGCAGGTTTTCCATTTTCTGAGAAAGCATATCCTGTAGGGGAAGGGTACAGAAAAGGTTAAAGAGATAGGACATATGATAAATAAGTGCATATCGCATGCTTTGGTAAAGTAAGTTTCCTAGACCACATATCTTCTTCCCAAGGGATGGTGAATAACTTAGGAGCAATCAGTAGCAATGGTGTTTGAATATCTAAGTATATCAGATATGTTATGTGGCAGGGAAAAAAATCTGGCAATGCCCAACTTTATATCCTTAACCAATGAGTCATGAGTAGCTTCTCAGTCGAGCAGGACTGTACTTAGCTTAGCACACCCATAAGGAGGATCACACACACACACACACACACACACACACACACACAGGGGCACATAAGTGGACTGATTTTGTTATTAAAGACAACTCAGTTCTGTAATAACTATAAGGAGTGATTATCTTCCAATAACATCTCTCTCTCTCAACAGTCCTCATTCGTTCTGTTTTCGTTGGGGCTCCTCTAGAAAACCAAAACTGATTTTTCTGGGGAGAGAGTATCTGAGGAAAGAATTCTCTTTCTGAGAAATTTTCCTTAGCTTTAAAAAAAATCAGAGGGTTTCCTTGCTAGCTGATCACTCTTTAATGGTGCAGTTTTAGTGACATTTTCTGTCTTACATTGAGTGGATAAAAACTTGGTGTGAATGAGGAATGGTAGCCACCACAAAGCTTTATGCCAAACTGCTGACCAGATCTCTACTTGCCTCCAATGGTGAGTTCCCAGACCTTTCTCTGTTGTTGTTGTTGTTGTTTTTGTTGTTGTTGTTGTTGTTGTTGTTGTTGTTGTTGTTGCTGCTGCTGCTGCTGCTGCTGTTTTCAAAGAGAAGAAAAGCAAACCAAAACTACCTCGTGGATTTGAAGAGGGTCTGTCCTCCATGCCTTTCTATAGTAACTAATGCTTTTGAATAATACATAAATGATTGAAATCAGCCCAAGTTTTGTTCGCAGACATAGCAAAACAAAAGCTAAAAATAGTAGTTTGGGATGTTGCTTCTTTGAAATTTCTTGGAAGCAGTACTTAAATTCCTTTGCTGTGGGATGTTCCATTCCCCCCCACTCCCCGGAGTAATCTGGTTGTTCCAAAATAAAAACAGTAGAAAACAAGCACAAGTGAAAGTCCCCTATCTAAAATTTCTATTTTCATCTTGGCTTCAATTTCCAGAACCCATTATATCTCATATTTACAAAATAGTGGCTCTTGTGAATTTCCACTTTCTTCTCTTCCTGGTAAAAACTCTTCTTTCTATATAAAAGTAAAACCCACTTCTTCTCTTCCATTAACCCAGGCCCCACCTCCCACCCAGGAGTGACAGGAGAGGATCTGACACAGCCTGTTCCTACATGCTGAAAATCTTATGATAAGGTGTCATCGGCTGGGGTCCCAGCTTCTGAAGGTCCCTTTACCAACTGGCACTCCTAGAGCCAAAGTCTACTGGCCTATACCCAGCCCTTGGATCTGAGTTTGTGCTGGCTTAGGGATGACTTTAATCTTGTAAGATTCAGTGATTTTCTCCAGTCGTGTATAGTTAAAGTTCATGCCTATTCGTTTCTAACATCAGATGCATGCAGCCAAAGGTTTAAACTTTTAATTTACTTCCTTTGTTCAGGGTTTTTTCCCATACAGATTCTTCTGCTTTGGGTTTGTTCTGCAGAGATGGTAAACATAGCTACAAGGGGTTGCCTTCAAAACTTTGTATAACATCTCATCAGGAAGGCATTGACTCAGCAAATCTCCATAAATTGCTCTTCTTGGTAAATCTTCTGAAAGGATCAGCATTGGCTCAGGACCCCCCAAGACCAAGTTCTCAGCACCGGGAGATTTATTTGCCCCAGAGGGGCAGAGGGCAGGGAATAAGAGGCAAAATAGGTTAGTAAAGGTGAGTTTTTGATTGCTGGTGCTTTGATAGCTGGACCTCTGAGACTGGGGTAGCCTCAGAAGGAGGAATTGGCCTAATAAGGGAATGGACCTGGGGAGCTAGCTTTAGGAATGTGATCCGATGGTTTATAGAAAGGTAAGGGAATGTGGGAGAAGGAGAACCTGTCAGAGTCATGCTTACCGTTCTCCAGCTGGCTAGAGTCCCTGAAGGAACTGCATAAACTATTGATACCTGGACTCCAACCCCAAAGGTATTAAATTATTTGATCTAGAATGCAGTATGGACCCTACAGAAACTCCTTACAAGATTCCAGTGGGTAACAGTGGCTAAAAGTTGCCGTTTCTGTTTACAATCCGGTTCAGGCCATTTCAGCAAAAGAATGCTACGTTTTTTACAATTTTAGCTTCTAAAGATCCCAATACATGGTGCAGGTCTTCTCACTTCCTGTTATGAACTACAGTCTTTTGGAAGAGGATGCTGACCACATGAACCATGATCTTCTCCATGGGAAACTGAGAAATCTGTTAATTGCCTGGTAAGCCAATGTGGCTCCAATCCAAGCATTATTAGTGGGTATCATTTTTGCTGGATATTACCTACAGCCATTGATAAAATATTTCGTATTTCTGAATTGTCAGTAGTCAAAATAGCCTGTCATTTATGTCACAAACTAGTTAAAATACTAATTATCAAGTGTCTCTTTCCCTATCAGATAACTATTTCCCTGGTGCCATCATAAATCACAGTTGTGGTCTTTACAGCTTTCTAGTGGACTAGGACCTCTGAACTGAGGTGTGGTTAATCTTATCGCCACAGATATTAAAACCTCCTCCATAACCTCTCACTCGGACCTCTTATCAAAGCGCTAGTCTGATAGATGCTGTAGCCTGCAAATGCTCAGAGTTTCTCTACTAAACGTCTTTAACCCCACAGCCCCTCCCTCGGGGAGCCCTTCTGCCCCAGTCACTCACAGCCACATAAACTGTGAAATGATTGTGAGAATTCAGGCACACTAAGGCAGAGACAAGCCTCTGTCCACTCAGAGAACGCAACAGCTGGGATCTGCAGGAAGACATTAGTTAGTACTATTTTCCTCACACACCAAACGGAGCATTGATGATGCCCAGGGCTACAGAAAGGCTCCCGGGTCCCAGCAGCATGACCAGCAGGAAGAATTTCTTTATCCTTAGCTGTTGGAGCCGCACTAAGAACTCTGAGGTATGGAAGCCCCCAGGGCACACTCTCCTACTGCCTGCCTCCCCTCAGGACTCTTCTGTCTTCCCATTCCCTGCTGCCCATATGTCAATCATCTCTCCTGGTGGGCTCACAACCTTGGCCAAATACAAACATCGCCTGGGGGAGCTTTTAGACTATAGGAATCCCACACTTCACACCAGATCAATAAAACCGAAAACTCTAGCCACAGGCATTTAAAAAAAACCTGCACCTTTGGTTTTAAAAAATATCAGTCATTGAGAATCGCTGACCTATATTTCTCCTCCATCATCCTACCCCATATCCCCTGCGAATTCCCAACCCGTTTTCACTCTGATAACACCATAAAAATGTGTTATTCCCATCATATGGTCTAGATTCTCCATGTGGCTTTGCCTGTGGAGACACACACACTCTGAGCTGTTTGTCCCCAGCATCTGCAGAGCACTCAGCAGGGCTAGGTGGGCACTCCGGAAAACATTACGGTAGTAACAACTGTGATGGGACTTGGGAGTTTTAACTCCCGTTTTATTTTCCTGATCTATTTTGATTCACAAAAACTTAATTTTGCTGAGCAATTATTCTAACTGATTTATTGTTCTTCCTACTTCTTTCCTTTTTTTTTAAATAAAAGGAAACAGGACAAAAAGGAAGTGAATTGTGGCAAGGGCGGGTTGTGGGCTGTGGGCCATGGCAAGGGTGAGTTGGGTGCATAAGATGCAGACGAATAAAGGCAATGGGCACTTGGCATAGCAGTGAGGCTGCAGGAGCATCCATTCCCCTACAGGACGTTCTGTCAGGGAGCTCTGTGCCTGTTTTATCGAGTGACTGTTTCGTTTAACACCAACTGCTGTGTGCACCCCTGGAAACTGAAGATGCTTATTTGAATAAGAAATAAGCCACCAGGACCCTCCAAATAACTTGAAAGAGTTGTAACTATAGCGTAAGTTCTCAATGTTGGGTGAGGGGTTACGGGCATGTGTATGTAAGGGTGAGTGAAGATGTGCATATGTAAGCACATATGCATGTTTTGTGGATAGGGGAACATGGGAGCGCTCCTGCGCATGCGCATAGTCCAGAGGTCCACTGCGGGTTGCCATTCATCAAAAGTCATCCGCCTTGAGTTTTCTTCTTCTTGCTTGGTTGATTGATTTGGTCTTGTTTGTTTCGGAGGCCGGATTTCTCATGGGAACCTTCAGGTGACTGAGTAGGCTGCGCTAACTGGACAGTGAGCTCCAGAGGTCATCTGTCGCCACGCCCCAGTACTGACATTGCAGGTGCATGCCACCACCCTGACTTTTTATGTGGTGCTGTGTACCGAACTCAGGACATCCTGCTTGTAATAGCAAGTTCTTTGACAACTAAGCTTTCTCCTCAGCCCAAAATTGTACCTTTAGTTCTTTCCTTGGGCTCTCTGCTTCCTCCAGCCCAAGTTTAGTGGCAGCATCCCCAAACAGCCCGGGGGCCTCAAGTGGTGGAATCTGACTCCAGTAAAGATCTGAGAACTGAAGCTTGGGGGTGGGAATAGAGAGAGGATTGTTCATTTGTTTTGGTAGCCAGGGCCGCTCCCTGTTGGAAACTAAGCCTTGTTGAATGGCTGTGAATCCTACTTGGGCTGACTAACTCCTCTGTCCCCCATCTCTTCCACCCAAGAGCAGGTGGCAAAGAGATCTGCTCCAGGAAGCCTGATGGCTACAGCAAACAGACCAACGCCAACCTCCAGGTTGGTTTAACTCTTCCCAGTGTCTCTCAGGAGGTAAGGGAAACAGAGCAAGCCCTGTAGCTACCTCTCCTGACTGAAACTTAACTTTCTCCGAACAGTGAACAGGCGACACATTTAACTCATCTTTGCCTTAGTGTCCACAGCCATAAAAGACGTTGACGTAGTGTGCGCGATGAATGAGACAACACGTAAAATGCTCAAACTCAATACCGATAAGTGTGCAGTGGGTGTTCATTGATGCTATTGGTAAGAATTGAAGAAACTCTTTTCAGTTGGGGAGGGAGGGTTCTGTTTCAGTTTCTCCATATTGAAGAATTAGGATCGATCATTTTGTATGGCAACATTAACTAGATGAGTTGAAGAATCAACTCACTGAAGCTGTTTCTCTTTCCCAAAAACACCACAAGACAAAATATTCAACAGGGTTAGGAGGAAGGCACGCAGCCTGGGAAGGACCAGAACATACATAAACAATCATACCAAAGAAAGTGAATAGAAAATTCAACAGTAGACCCAGTATATATAACATTTATATACAGCAAGATGACACTGTACATTAATAGGATGAACTAGTAAACAAATGATGTGTATAAATATGTACAATAATTATATGTTAACAAGAACACTTTAAATATTTAAGAAGACAGAATACTTGATCATTCAATATCATATCCATGTCTTAAAATTTCACAGTGTGCCTTATAATTTTGCAGAATTAAAGTAATAATTATTTTAAGTGGGGTTAAGACAATTTAGTGCAATTTAGAAAAAAATAAATTTGACTCCTGTCATACCATACATGTTCAAAGGATTAAGATCACATTTAAAAATGGTGTGTGCACAGCTGGAGGAAGGCTGGGTTGAGTGGGCAAAACACTCGCTGTGCAAGTGTGAGGACTTAAGTTCAAATCCCCAGACCCTCGGAGCTCACACAAAAGCCAGCACAATACAGTGAACATCTGTGAACCCAGTGTCTTTATAGTAAGACGGGAGGTCAAGACAGAGGAATCCTGGGAGCTTGCAGTCCAGCTAGCCTGGCAAACACAGCAGAGATCTTAAGCATGGTGGAAGGTGGATTTGCATGTTATAAGTAGGCATTCACCAGAACATACACACACATACCATAAACATGCATCAGACACAGAAAAATAGTGTTTACAGTAAAAAGTAATGTTAATTTTAAGAAGCATTTGCAAATAAAATGATCTAGACGTACATACACCAGAATCATAAGCTAGTGCATGGTTTCCTGTTTTTATTTTCTATGATAAACAAAATGGTGTCTTTTGATTAAGAAGAAAAGTAAAGTTGTGCCATTCTGGTACACACCTGGAATCCCAGCATTTAGGAAGTAGAGAGAACAACATATTAGTTCAAGGTCACCTTGAGACCTATAGCAGACTTTGACTAGAAAAAAAAGGAAAGTAGGTATGCAAAAATGTTTAGAGAGAACCAAAAGAACACCAAAAATAAACAATTAAACCAAGATTGTTAAACAAAGAGGTCTTGAAGTTTAAGAAGGTAGCTTGTGTTTTCTTTATGACAAAAGATAGTTTTCAAATATTAAATAATATCACAGCAAGATATTGTGAGTTTCTATTGTGAGTTTAAAAATCAATGAGTAATGGATAAAATGCTGATATAGTCAAATAAATGAAACTTGAAGAACTTCTCACAGGAAAATTACCTTAAGCGAAATCAAACTTTAAACAACAAAACGGGAAATTTTTGTAACTTATACCACAGACAAAAATCTATGTTTCAGTATATGAAGAGCTCCTAGGAACAAACAAGGAAAAAAGAGGTAGAAAAAAACAGGCAAAATACTGATGAACTAATACCAAAAAATAATTACTAGTGACTTAAAATGGATAGTATTCTAACTTACAATAAGAAGTAAATTCAAAATGCACCGTGAAAACATTTTTAACATATCAGATTAACAAAGCTTCGCAAATGTGTGTTGATAAGGCTGTTAATGAAGCCATGGAAAGATATTTCCATGTATACTTTATGCAGAGAAAATTAGCTCAATTTCTATGAATACCCTTGACTATCAGGCTGCAAGTACACACATCCTTTGGCAACTTTCTAGAAACTTTTCCTATAAAGATAGACTAGAACATCCACACAAGATACTTACTAATTTAGTTGATGGAAATGTTTTTCTCTTTCTTTTTCTAATTGGATATTTTTTATTATATGTTATCCCCTTTACCAGTATCCTGTCCATAAATCACTTATCCCATCCCCCCTGCTTCTATGAAGGTATTCCCCCACCCACCGACCCCTTACCACCTCCCTGCCCTGACACTCCCCTACACTGGGGCATTGAGCCTAGGCAGGACCAAGGACTTCTCCTTACACTGGTGCCCAACAAGGCCATCCTCTGCTACATATGCAGCTGGAGCCCAAGGGTCTGTCCATGTGTAGTCTTTGGATGGTGCCTTAGTCCCTGGGAGCTCTGGTTGGTTGGTATTGTTGTTCTTATGGGGCTGCAAACTCCTTTAACTCCTTCAATCCTTTCTCCAACTCCTCATCTGGGGACCCAGGTCTCAGCTCAATGGTTGGCTGTGAGCATCTGCTCTGTATTTGTCGTGCTCTGGCAGAGCCACTCAGGAGACAGCTATATCAGGCTCATATAAGCAAGCACTGCTTGGCAGCCACAATAGTGTCTGGGTTTGGTGGCGATATGTGTATGGGCTGGATCCCTCAGGTGAAGCAGTCTCTGGATGGCCTCTCCTTCAGTGTCTGCTTCAAACCTTGTCTCCATATTTCCTCTTGTGAATATTTTTGTTCCCCCTTTTAAGAAGGACTGACGTATCTACACCTTGCTCTTCCTTGTTCTCGAGGTTCATATGGTCTGTGGATTATATTCTGGGAAATCTGAGCTTTAGGGCAGATTAGTATCCACTTATCCGTGAGTGCATACCATGTGTGTTTTTTATGATTCGGTTACCTCACTGAGGATGATATTTTCTAGTTCCATCCATTTGCCTGTGAATTTCATGAAGTCATTGTTTTTTATAGCCGAGTAGTACTCCATTGTGTAAATGTACCACATTTTCTGTATCCATTCCTCTGTTGAAGGACATCTGGGTTCTTTCCAGCTTCTGGCTATTATAAATAAGTCTGCTATGAACATAGTGGAGCATGTGTCCTTGTTATATATTGGAGCCTTTTTGAGTATATGCCCAGGAGTAGAATAGTACTGTGTCCAGTTTTCTGAGGAACCTCCAGACTGATTTCCAGAGTGGTTGTACCAGCTTGCAATCTCACCAACAATGGAGGAGTGTTCCTCTTTCTCCATATTCTCGCCAGCACCTGTTGTCACCTGAGTTTTTTATTTTAGCCATTCTGACTGGTAGGAGGTAGGATTTCAGGATTGTTTTAATTTGTGTTTCCCTGATGACTAAGGATTTTGAACATTTCTTTAGGTGCTTCTCAGGTATTCAATATTCCTCACCTTAGAATTCTTTGTTTAGCTCTGTACCCCAATTTTTAAAAGGGTTATTTTACCTAGATTCTCTAGAGTCTAAACATCTTTTCTCAATCTGTTGGTTGCAATTTTGTCTGAATGACAGTGTCCTTTGCCTTACAGAAGTTTTGCAATTTTATGAAGTTCCATTTGTCAATTCTTGATCTTAGAGCATAAACCATTGGTATTATGTTCAGGAAATTTTCTCCTGTGCCCATGTGTTTGAGGCTCTACCCTACTTTTTCTTCTTATTTTTTTTCTTTTTTTTTTCTGAGCTGGGGACCGAACCCAGGGTCTTGTGCTTGTTAGGCAAGCGCTCTACCACTGAGCTAAATCCCCAACCCCCTACTTTTTCTTCTATTAGTTTGGGTGTATCTGGTTTGATGTGGAGGTCCTTGATCCACTTGAGCTTTGTACAGGGTGATAAGAATGGATCAATTTGCATTCTTCTACACGCTGACCTCCAGTGGAACCAGCACCATTTGTTGAAAATGCTATCTTTTTCCATTGGATGGTTTTGGCTCCTTTGTCAAAAATCAAGTGACCATAGGAGTGTGGGTTCATTTCTGGGTCTTCAATTCTATTCCATTGATCTACCTGCCTGTCTCTGGACCAATACCATACGGTTTTTATCACTATCACTATTGCTCTGTAATACAGCTTGAGGTCAAGGATGGTGATTCCCCCAGAATTTCTTTTATTGTTGAGGATAGTTTTCTCTATCCTGCATTTTTTGTTATTCCAAATGAATTTGAAATTGCTCTTTCTAAATCTATGAAGAATTGAGTTGGAATTTTGATGGGGATTACATTGAAACTCTAGATTGCTTTTGGCAAAATGGCCATTTTTATTATATTAACCCTGCCAATCCATGAGCATGGGAGATCTTTCCATCTTCTGAGATCTTCAATTTCTTTCTTCAGAGACTTGAAGTTCTTGTCATACAGATCTTTCACTTGCTTGATTAGAATCACACCGAGGTATTTTATATTATTTGTGACTATTGTGAAGAGTGTCCTTTCCATAATTTCTTTCTCATCCCATTTATCCTTTGAGTAGAGGAAGTTTGAATTAGTTTTATATCCAGCCACTTTGCAGAAGTTGTTTATCATCTATAGTTCTCTGGTAGAATTTTCGGGGTGACTTAAGTATACTATCATATCATCTGCAAATAGTGATATTTTGACTTCTGCCCTTCCAATTTGTATCCCCTTCACCTCCTTTTGCTGTCTGATTGCTCTGGCTAGCACTTTGAGGACTATATTGAATAGGTAGGGAGAGGGTGGGCAGGCTTGTCTAGTCCCTGATTTTAGTGGGATTGATTCAAGTTTCTCTCCATTTAGTTAGATGTTGGCTACTGTTCTCCTGTATATTGGTTTTATGTATGTTTAGGTATGGTCCTTGAATTCCTGATCTTTCCAAGACTTTTAACATCTAAGCATCTAATATGATGATCATGATTTTTTTGGAGTTTTTTGTTTTTTGTTTTTTTGTTGGTTTTTTTTTTTGGTCTTTTGAATTTGTTTACCTAGTGGATTATGTTGATGGATTTCTGAATATTGAACCATCCCTGCATCCCTGGGATGAAGCCTACTTGATCATGATGGATGATGATTTTGATTTATTCTTGGATTTGGTTTGTGAGAATTTTATTGAGTAATTTTGCATTGATATTCATAAGGAAAGTTGGTCTGAAGTTTTATTTTGGGTCGTTGTGTGGTTTAGGTATAAGCATACCTGTGACTTCATGGAAGGAATTGGGTAGAGTTCCTTCTGTTTCTATTTTGTGGAATAGTTTGGATGGTATTGGTATCAGGTCTTCTATGAAGGTCTGATAGAATTCATCTGGTCCTGGGCTTTTTTGGTTGGAATACTTTTAATCTATATCTATATCTTTAGAAGTTATGGGACTGTTTTAATGGTTTATCTTATCCTGGTTTAACTTTGGTACCAGGTATATGTCTAGAAAACTGCCCATTTCATCCAGATTTTCCAGTACTGTTGACTATAGACTTTTGTAGTAGGCTTTTTTGAATGTCCTCAGTTTCTGCTGCTATGTCTTCCTTTTCATTTCTGATTTTGTTAATGTGGATACTCTCTTTGTACCCTCTGGTTAGTCTGGCTAAGGTTTTCTCTATCTTGTTGATTTTTCTCAAAGAACTAGTGCATGGTTTTGTGATTCTTTGTATAGTTCTTTTGTTTCTACTTGGTTGACCTCAGCCCTGAGTTTGATTATTTCCTGACGTCTACTTCTCTTGGGTATATTTGCTTCTTTTTGTTCTAGAGCTTTCAGACGTGCTGTCAAGCTGCTGATATATGCTCTTTACAGTTTCTTTTTGGGGGCACTCAGAGCTATGAGTTTTCCTCTTAGCATTGCTTTCATTGTGTCCCCTAAGTCTGGGTATATTGTACCTTCATTTTCATTAAATTATAAAAAGTCTTTCCTTATTTCTTCCTTGACCAAATTATCATTTAGTAGAGCACTGTCCAACTTCCATGTGTATGTGGACTTTCAGTCATTTTTGTTGTTATTGAAAACCAGCCTTAGTCCATGATGATCTGATAGAATGCATGGGATTATTTCAATCTTCTTGTATCTGTAGAGGCCAGGTTTGTGATTGATTATATTGTCAATTTTGACTAAGGGACCATGAGGTGCTGAGAAGATGGTATATTCTTTTGTTTTGTGATGAAATGTTCTATAAATATATCTTAAATCCATTTGGTTCTTAACTTCTGTTTCTCAATGTCTGTATTTAGTTTCTGTTTCCATCATCTGTCCATTGATGAGAGTAGGGTGTTGAAATCTCCCACTATCATTGTGTGAGGTACAATGTGTGCTTTGAGCTCTAGTAAGGTTTCTTTTATGAGTGTAGGTGTCCTTGCATTTGGAGCATATATATTCAGGATTGGGAGTTGATCTTGGTGGATTTTTCTTTTGATGAACATGAAGAGTCCTTTGTTACATTTTTTGATAACTTTTGGTTGAAAGTCAATTTTATTCGACATTAGAATGGCTACTCCACTTGTTTCTTGGGACTATTTGCTTGGAAAATTGTTTTCCAGCCTTTTACTCTGAGGTAGTGTCTGTCTTTGTCAGTGAGGTGTGTTTCCTGTATGCAGCACAATTCTGGGTCCTCTTTATGTATCTAGTCTGTTAGTCTATGTCTTTTTATTGGGGAACTGAGTCCATTGATATTGAGAGATATTAGGAACCAATGATTGTTGTTTCCTGTTATTTTTGTTGTTAGAGGTGGAATTATGTTTGTGTGGCTATCTTCTTTTGGATTACTTGAAAGATTATTTTTGTGCTTTTACTAAAGTGTAGTTTCCCTCCTTGTGTTGGAGTTTTCCATCTATTATCCTTTGTAGGGTTGGATTTGTGAAAAGATAGCATGTAAATTTGGTTTTGTCATGGGATATCTTGGTTTCTCCATCAATGTTAATTGAGAGTTTTGCTGGCTATAGTAGCCTGGGCTTACATTTGTGTTCTCTTAGGGTCTGTATGACATCTGCCCAGGATCTTCTAGCTTTCATAGTCTCTGTTAAGAAGTCTGATGCGATTCTGATAGGTCTATCTTTATATGTTACTGATTTTTTTCCCTTACTGATTTTAAAATTCTTTCTTTGTTTTTTGCATTTGGTGTTGTGACTACCATATGATGGGAGGAATTTCTTTTCTGGTCCAATCTATTTGGAGTTCTGTAGGCTTCTTGTATGTTTATGGGCATCTCTTTCTTTAGGTTAGGGAAGTTTTCTTCTATAATTTTGTTGAAGATATTTACTGGCCCTTTAAGTTGGGAATTTTTTTCTCTCTTCTATACTTAATTATCCTTAGGTTTGATCTTCTCATCATGTCCTGGATTTCCTGGATGTTTGGGGTTAGGAGGTTTTTGCATTTTGCATTTTCTTTGACTATTGTGTCAATTTTGTCTATGGTATCTTCTGCCCCTGAAATTCTCTCTTCTATCTCTTGTATTCTGTTGGTAAGGCTTGTGTCTATGACTCTTGATCTCTTTCCTAGGTTTTCTTTTTTATTGGGTTTTTTAAATTTACATTTCAAATGTTATTCCTTTCCTGGTTTCCTGGACTTAAGCCTCCTAACCCATTCCCCTCCCCTTCTTCTATAAGGGTGTTTTCCTAGGTTTTCTATTTCCAGGATTGTCTCCCTTTGTGATTTCTTTATTGTTTCTATTTCCATTTTTAGATCCTGGATGGTTTTGTTCAATTCTTTCAACTATTTGGTTGATTTGTTGTTGTTGTTGTTTCCTCTTTAAGGGCTTCTAATTGTTTACCTGTGTTGTCCTATATTTCTTTAAGCAAGTTATTTATGTGTTTCTTAAAGTCCTCTAACATCATCATGAGTTGTGATTTTAAATCAAAATCTTGCTTTTCTAGTGTATGCAGGACTTGCTGTGGTGGGTGAACTGGGTTCTGATGGTGCCAAGTGGCCTTGGTTTCTCTTGCTTAGCTTCTTGCCCTTGAGTCTCGCCATCTGGTTATCTCTAATGATAGCTGGTTTTCCTGTCTCTGACAGTGTCTTGACCCTCCTGTTCACCTGTGTGTTACCACTATTGGGAAACCAGCTCTGTCCCAGTGGGATCTGTGTACAGAGAGCTGTGGCACAGGGTCAGCTCATGGTGTAGACGGAAACTGGGAGGATCCTGCTCCTAAGTTTCTGTGTCCTGAGGGCTCCAGGCAATTCCCTTAGAGCAGAAGTGGTGTTCTTACCTGTGTTCTCAAATGTGTCAGCACTCCTAGAGATCAACTCTCTCCCTGCAGGAACTAGATACAGAGAGCTGTAGCATAGGGTCAGCTCTGGGCACAAGCAAAAACCGGCAGTGAGAATTGTCTTAAAGTGTAATTGGAATGAGTCAGTAAGTTGATTAGCTGGGCATGGAGAGAGAGAGAGAGAGGGGGGGGGGGGAGAGTGTGATAAGAAAAAAAGTTGTTGGACATTTAAAATAGTATAAACTAATTTTTCATCAGGTGAGAGTAGTAATGTTTATGACACACTTATACACTAGAATATAGGGCAGCTGTGAATGGATGTGGGTCAAGTGGATGAAGATTATGAATGCTAGGAGTTGGAGGGGAGAGAAAAGAGGGACAGGGAAGGGGAGAGAGAGAGGGAGGATAGAGAGTGCTCCCACATACATTTGTAGTTTCTTGGTTTTGCTTTAAATCTCTCTGGGAAGCTAGAAACTTATTCCATCTGCTGTCACCTTATTAGTGAAAGAAGAGCAAATGGAACGATGAGCCCAGGGCTGGGAGAGAGGTATGCAATATCAGCATCTGATTTCATTTCTGAGCCATACAAAATATTACACCCTAACCCAAATCTCAATAGCTACATCATTGAAAACATAAACCTAGACACAACATGTTGGACTGAAGTGCATTTGCTTACATTTTTTAAAATAGAAAAAAAGGATCTGGGAAATGGGCACGCACAAATGGGAAGCCGAGTTTAAAACACAGAATCCATGCACAGTAATGCGTACCTGCAGTACCAGGGCCCTGACAGAGACATGGGAGGCAAAAAAGCAAAATCTCCAGGAGGGTGTGGACCAGCTCAGCAGTGAACAAGAAAGCAAGACAAGGTGGAAAGAAAGCACTGAATCCCAAGGCTGACCTCTGACCTCCACAGGCACAAGTTCACACATACCGAACATACCAACACATACAAATATGCACATACATGCACATCATAAGTACAAAATTGAAACAAGTGTCCATATGTATTTGTTAATTTGATCCAATCGTAACCTATTTTGACTAACTTCTCCACAGCCCTAACCCTCAATAAACTCTTTCCATATAAATCCATTCTTCACTTGATTGTGCAAGTAAGAACCAGACTGCCTTGAAGCCTGACTTCCTCACATAAAATATAATTACCTGATATTCAAAATTCCTTTATGAATTCTATGTCCCCTAAGAATCCCTGGAGGGGAGTGTAAAGTAATTCTGGGAGGGAAATGATTTATGAGCACAGCAGAGAGACATGTCTCCATCCTGGTAGGAAGTGAAGGAGCTCTCCTGACTGTCTATGGCATGGATTTCTTAAAGCAGAATCTTCTGACAGGCATGCTCTTTGGAATCAGGCTATTACTTGTTTGAAGAGCCTCTCTTCAGCTACCTGGGTAGGATCCAGGCCTGGGCTGGACTTCAAGCACTGCCTTTTACCAAGTAACCAAGAATGAAGTGGGAAGCCTCTCCAACCTCATATCCCAGGCATGGTGATTTATATTCATTAGCGACCTGCTTGGGTTTGAAATCACCTAGGAGACACACTTCTGGTTGTGTCTGTGCTTAGGGTCCAAAGAGTTTTAATGGAGGAAAGAAGACCCGTCCTGTATGGGCAGCACCCAAAGGGCTGGGGTCCCAGACTCAACAAGAGGAGGGGGCAAGTGGAATGCGGGCATCTCTCTCTGCTTCCTGAGGATGTGGTGTGACGAGATACCCCACTCCTCTTTCATCAAGCCTTCTCTGCCGTGAGAGCCCACAATCCCAAACTGCGAGATGGAACACATCCTTTCTTCTGTAAGTTGCTTCTATCGGGTGTTTTGTCCTAGCAATGAGAAAAGTATGTGATACACCTAGTTATATTTTTAGTACCTTAAAGAGGTAATAATGCTGGGACAGATACCACAGCCAAGAGCAACTTAGGAGAGAAAGGGAATTATTTAGCTTGAATTCTCAGGTCACAGGCTATCACTGAGGGGAGGGGAAGATCTGAAGCAGAAACTGAGGACAGGACTTCTTGCGAAACAGTACCCCCAACCACAGAACTCATTCACAGCCAAGGAAATACAGCAGAAACCATGGAGGAATGTTGCCTGCTGGTTTGTTCATATAGGCTTATGCTTGTTAGCTTCCTGATACAGTTGAAGAGCACCTGCCAACTGAATGGTACTACCCACAGTGGGTTGGACCCTACCTCATCAGTTAACAATCAAGACAGTCTTGACAGAGACTTACTCAAATTTCCAACTCACTGTCAATAGAAAGTGTTTCTGTTAGCCAGGTGGTGGTAGCACACACCTTTATTCCCAGTGCTGGGGAGGCAGAGATAGACAGATATCTGTGAGTTCAAGGCCCAACTTGGACTATAGAGCAAGCTCCAGGGCAGCCAGGGCTACACAGAGAAACCTAGTCTCAAAAAACAAAGAAAAGAAAAAAGGAAGGAATAGAAAGAAAAAGAAAAGCTCTTATTTTATTCAGTGTGCCTGCACATGAGTACCAGGACACCGCTTCTCCCACTGGCCTGCTTCTGTCCCATCCTCCAATCTCCAGGCATTCGTGATGCAGGACTACAAGGAACATGAGTTCTGCAAGCGTAAACAGGCAGTGTTTATCCCAGAACCATTCCTAGGCCAACTCAAAGGTGCCATAACCACCTTTCATACCTAGGACTGTTGTGACGTGCCAGGACAGATATGTCTACTTACTCATTTATTAAACCCTATTGGCAACACACCTAGATGCCTTTCTGCTATTGGCAACATACCAGTTGCCAATGGTCGCTCATTATTGGTCGCTCATTTGCTCATTTGAGTTCTCAAGAAAGGGAAATCCATCTGTAAGGATAACACACGCACTTTCGCACGTGCACACACACACACATACACACACAGGCACACACATGTTTAGAAATGTTTGTGTAATCTGAGCTATCACACACATCACTGCCAATGCAAAGCAGTTCTAGACTTCTGAACAGTGGATTTGGGTTGAGTTACTGCTTGCTACCTAAGGAAAACATTCTTTGAGCCTCCAAGGAAATGAAAGGAATTAGACTTGACCTACAAGCGTGAGTTCTCCAGCATCTGAAAGGAGCCTTGAGTGACTGGTCTGTCTTCCTTCTGCCACACTATCCACATCACACATTCATGTGCTTTCCCACACATTTAGCATGTTGTGCCATAGTATTTCAGAACGTATTCTCACTTGAGCAGCAGTCAATCAGGGAGACTCAAAGGATCTTAATAGTTTCCATTCCAAGAACTTCACATGCCAGTGTGGGGATTTTTTTTTTGTCTTCTTGTTGCCCTTATTGACCAGAGTTCCTCACATATTTCTTATGCTGCATCAGGAAAAGTGAGGAAAAGAAACAAGCAACATTTGAAACAGGAAAGCAAATCTTTCCTAGCATGCCTACAGCAGCCATTTACCAACAAACCCAGTAGCA
Organism: Rattus norvegicus; assembly: GCF_021556685.1. NCBI lineage: Eukaryota > Metazoa > Chordata > Mammalia > Rodentia > Muridae > Rattus > Rattus norvegicus. The sequence goes on along the minus strand of NC_141537.1, from coordinate 12,950,784 downwards.
CACCTGAGGAACAGAGTTGAGAAGGGGGAAGAGTCGGACAACTACTTTCAAAACCCTAAAGAACTCCTGGTCCACAGGGCAAACTGGGTGGAGAAGACGCTGTCCATTCATCTCAAAGATGCTGATGGCTTTGAGACGGATGGGCAGTGATTGAATGAGATTGAGTTCCATTGGTAGTACTACCAGACCTCCCAGGAAGGCTCCAGTGAGCCGGCTGGAGAGAAATGCTTCTCAGAGATCTCAGCCTCTTGTTGAATCGTGGAGAAAATTACCTCTGAAGGACCATCTCCTCTATGCAGGGAACCATTGGCAGAGTACTGAAGGTGTATCATTCCAACTCACGGGCTGCTTATGTTCTCAACAGAGATGGCGACAGCTGTGTGCACTGTGTGCCTGCTGTCACACACTCCATTCAGGAGCTCCCAAGAAACTCTTCATGATCCCACTAAGCACCCATTCTTCCTCAGTTCTAAGATACAGCTCTCGGGTGAGGTGTTCTATTAATATCTTCTCTCTCCAGTCCTGCACAAAAGGGAAGTCTGCCCAGTAAATCATGAAGGATCTTTCATGATAATTACTCCCATCTCAGGCTATAAAGATATAAAGGTAAGGTAAGTCTTGGTAACATCATTGATGTCACTCCAGACACCGGGCTTCTTTTATGACAGTCTTTCTCAGAGGCATGGGAATGTGCAACACAAAGAAATACAGTTTGGATGGCACTTACATTATGCCAGCCCTGACATAGATGCTGGTCATGCAGCCTACTTCGGTCTCTCAACAGCTGCCTGTGTAATGAATCCTGTCATGTAAACAGGCCTTAAAATTAGCTTTGCTTACTCAGATCACAGCCACACCATCTAATCCACGGTGCCATTCTCTTCCTGGCAATGCAGTGCTGCCTTGCAGGGAACATGCGAGAATATGTCGGAATATGTCATCCTGCTGTGTTTAACACATCCTGCTAAGTGTCCCGCCAAGAAACCACAGGATCTGCAGAGAGAAATCCTGCTTGGGCCATCAAGTTCTGTCTTGGTTGTCCTCACCCCTTGGCTGCTAATCTAGTGAGCTGATGGACAGCACGACTGGAATGGTGCTCTCCTGCCCTTGCAATCTAGGAGTCAAGAGAGAGAGCCTCACTGAGCTGAGGAGCCATACATTTGCAAGCAGAATTCACTTTATTCCATTAATTTGAAGAGCTTAGAAAGGCTCTGCATTGTGGTCTAGGAATGAAATGTACCTTCAAGGACCCAAAGACCACATAAAGTGCAGGGTGCCTGCGGGAGAATGAAACAGGTAAATGAAGGAAATAAATCAGATCTGGCCGCACACATGCACACTAAATATGTTAAGTAATTTTTTTTCTAAATTAAGCATCTAAATAAGCAACTTCAAGGAGTCAGGGAGGTCAACAGGAACAGCATTTCCGTGTTCTGAGTTGGAATCTGGAGTTTTCATGAGGGACTCTACTTAAAATGCTTTCAACAATGTCATTGAATCCAAGGCCTTACATTCAGATGGGCAGTCATTGGTCCACATGGACAGAACTGAAGTATGTTTAAGAAACCAGAGTCTCAATCCTGTCTGAGAGTTACTGACAGCAGATCTCTCTGCAGAACCCTGCATCCTGCACTAGAGGGCATCCTGACTAGAGCTAAGAGCACTTCTCTAACACTCACAGGCAAGGGAGGAAGCCTTGTCATGGTGCCTTCTTTAAAGCTACAAAGCAATAAGTTCCAGTAGAAGGCTTGCACAGGGGCTGGTGGGGGCGGGGGTGGGGGTGGGGGACAGTAGGAAGACATGCTCACCGTTGCCCACATAGAGGGAATGGCTACAATCACCTGCCCTAAGCTATGGGCTGTGAACTTAGAAGCAGCATGTAAACCAAAGCCTATCATGAAGCCTCCATAATGTGAGAATGGCTTCATCAGGGACAGCTGGTGCAGTACTCCAAGTGAGGCCATATATTTCCAGTAGACTCAGAAGATGCTGGAGAACCCATAAATTTGGCCCCGCCATAGAAGAAGCACATCAGCAGACGATGCCCATGTGGAACCAGGGTACAAGGAACAACTGCTCCTCCATGCTTCCTCTTCTTTAGCAGATAGTCCTTTCTAGAAGAGTTCACTAATCCCCTGCTTACTATGTATGAAAGTGGTTTATACAGTGAAAACAATGACCACAGCTATCACTAAGCAAAATTAAAATAGTCTGTTATTGCAACCTGTGAGCTTGAGAAGGTCTCTACAACCCGATGAAGAATGCTCATGCTATAAGCTACTGGCTGGCTACCCTTTCCTTGTGTTTAAAAAGCAAAAATAAAACAGTTTGGTGAGTAGATATTCAAACAGGTAAGGATTGAATGGTGCCCTGGAATCCTGGAAGTGTGCAAAAGAAACCAACAGCAGAAGAAAGGGAAGAGCCCGTAAAAATGAAACCAGGCAACCACTCGGAGCGATTCGAACATTCTTTGGAACATCCCAGTAGAATCTGTCAAATGGATGATTCAAGTTGTCAGGGAGTAGTTTGGCTTTAAAAAAAAAAATTCAGTCTCCTCAGTGACTTGCTTCAGTATGAGACTGTCTCCGTCTTAACGGGCTTTTAAGAGTCCAACTAACCATCTTCATGTGACCTCAGGGTCACTTCGTTGTGAAGCAGTAGGGTGAGGGAGCAGCCACCACAAAAATAAGCCAGACTGAGTAGCCCAGCAGGGGTTGTGGGATGAGTGAATTTAAAGCAAGCCACAGAGAGGAGTTATCCAATCTTTGAATCGTGGAGCCAGGCTGCAGTTTAATGAGCCTGCTGAGAAGCATGGTCTGTGGTGACATGGCTTCCTTCCAAGACCTAAGACTTCAAACTTCGTCAAGCTCTAAAACGGGTAGACATTTGGACAAAGGTTTGATTGCCTGGAATGCTCACTGCCAGGGTTTTGAGATGAAGATCTTTAAGACTAGAGTAGCTACCTGGAGTTCACTCTGATCTGTGTGAACCCGAGGTGCTCAAAGGGTTAACAAGGCTCCATCCATCCCCCACCCCAGAACCATGACTGTATTCAGCCCCCATTCCCAGGGGCCTTTGCACCTGCTCCATGGTACATCTGCGCCTGGCAATAAATCAAATCCTCATCTTGGCACCTGCCCTTGGCTGACAGAGTATAAAGGAAATTGGGGTGGGTGCCTCCTTTGTTTTCCGTGCAGGCATGGCTGAGTTTCTGAGCGCTTCAGCAACATAATTATTTCATACAAACAGGTCGAGTGACTTGAGCCAGGTATCCATTCCCATGTCCGTCTGTGCTATAATGATACATTCCTGGTTTCACAGTCTGTCCTTCCAGCCTGTGTGATCACTGCCATCTTGCCTATGAAGCACATAGAAGTGAACATTCTAGAGTACCTCTACTCCTCATTAGTGGTGAGCTAGGAAAAGCAAGCATCCCGTCTGAGCCTCGAGTTGTTGATTTATAAGATGGCTCTTATTCTAGCCTCGGAAGTTGTTGTGAGGACTGATGATGTTACATATGTCAAGCACACAACACGGTAGAGAGAGTCAATGGGTGACAGCTATCCATATTCTCCCATAAGATACAGGGCTTTTTATAAGATATGGGAGAAGAGAAAAATCTGCATTTTTAAGTGTCTAAATGTCTAAGATGACTTCTAGCTTAATAAAGGAAGGAGGATTCAATAGGGAAAAAAGGACTGGGACAGAAATTGATATCAGTTTTTTTTAAGTGACTATACACCCAGAATGGGGATCCGGGGGGGGACCACAGAACCAAGGTCCAAAACCAGAGACTGCCCCTAAAGTTTTTCTCTTAAATTCCAGATAGTAAATACTCTAAGCCACATATGCTCATTTGCATAATCTTTCTATTCTCTTATCAGCCCTTTGAAAACGTACACATTATACCAAGCAAGATGATTCAACCATTAAAACACTCTCCACACAAGTAAGAGGACTGTGGTTTGGAACCCCAGAACCATGTCTGTGCCCAATGGGCATGGCAGTGTGTCTATAATTTCAGCCTTGTGACGCAAGATAGGGAATCACTAAAGTGGCTACCAGTATATGTGATACATGACCCTGACTCAAAGATTAAGGTTGATGAAGAGCTGTTAGGGAAGATTCCTGACCTCTCTCTCTCTCTCTCTCTCTCTCTCTCTCTCTCTCTCTCTCTCTCTCTCTCTGAGTGTGTGTGTGTGTGTGTCTGTGTCTGTCTCTCTCTCACACACACCTATGCATGTGTACAACTATACACGCACATCTGCCCCTATACATGTATACACATATACACACAAATACACACCACACGTGCAAGAATCAAAGAACGGAAAAGGGGTAAGAGCTACCAGACAGAGTAAAAATTCCAGCACCTGGGAAACTGAGGCAGAAAGATTGCCGTTGAGTGTGAGACTAGCCCTGGCTATCATGAGAGAGCCTGCACCAAAATCATTATTAGCCTATGGGTTGGCCCTTATCAAGAAAGGCTACAGCCGCTTTTGGTATCTTCCCCTTGCCTACCTCAGTTCTAAATTGGTTCGAAACAACGTATTTATGGGGGTCACCCTTCAAATCCCTCAGACTAGCACAGAACACTGTGACATTCCACCTGCCTGTGAGTCTTCCTCAGAATGTTTGCCCATGAAAGTTCTCCCCCTCCTTCCAGCCAGGAAAAGGAGATTACAGCCTCATCGACTAGATGCCGAACTAATTTGTCGCTTGGCATTGCCCCAAGTCCACAGGCCTGATTCACTCCGTCAAGCTGTGTGCCAGCAGTCTCCATTCAGAGCCAGGTGATGCTGTGTCTCTGGAGACAGTGCTTCTTTGCCCACTACTTAAGCTTAATTGGGAGCAACTTCCTGCATGACAATGCTCACATTAAAAATACCTTAGGATGGCACCTAAGGTCTGCCCATTCACTCCATGCCAAGAAATTCCTGACTTGCTTCCAAACGGAAACCACAAGCATGCATGCGGCTCCAGGTCTTCTCGGACTGCTATTCCTCGTGTGCTGTAATTAGCGGGCTTCTTACTCAGTTGCAGTGTCTAAGAATGGAGCTGGGAAGGCAGGAGCGCCATTCCGCTGTTTCCTCGCCATGGTAGCATTGGGGGAAACACCTGGCGTCTCCCACGTCATGGAACTGTCCAGATTTGGGGGGGGGGTAAGGAGGGGGTTGTTTTTTGATTTTTGCTTTTCTGTTTGAAGTATAAAGACATGTTTCCAGGAGTAGAGGGAAGTGAGTGGCCTGACATGAGCAAATGACTTTTTATAATCAGGACTCCCTGAAATGAGCTTCCCAGGAAGGCAAACAGTGTCTTATAGAAAGTATTGTGGTCTGATGAGAATGTACCTCATGGGGCTCAAGGATTGGATGACATGGTCCCCGGCTGGTGGAACTGTTTGAAGAGAATTAGGCAGCTTTGGAGCAGGTGTGTCACTGGGAGTGGTCTGTGAAGTTTCAAAAGCCCAGACCGTCCCCAGTTAGTTCTCTCTCGAAGTTAGTGTCTCAAGACTTGAACTCTTGGCTAGAGCTCCAAGACCATGCCTGACCACCTGCTCCTCTCCATGATGATCATGGACTCTACCCTCTGAAACCGTAAGCCAGGACAAACACTTTCTTTTACACATTGCCTTGGTCACGATGTCTTATAGCAGCAATAGAAAAGAGACTAAGGTAAAGGGAACAGCCTGAGTTGGAAATTGCATCTCTGTGTCAGGCCTGCTTGACCTTGGGCAAGTCAGCTGACTTCTCCAAAGTGTAGCTTCTCATCTGTGATGTGAGGAGAGCTGTGTCTGCCTCGTGAGCTATGAAGACATGCCATGTACTTGTGGCCTTCTGAATGAGGCTCTTGGCACCAGAAAGCACTTAGTAAATGTAATGACAACGTGTGTAAGAACATAGAATCTCATCTCAGATAATAGAAAAAAGAATGAGGTGACATTTACATCGAGTGCTCTGGATATCTGTCTGCCTAGAAATGACTTTTCTTAAAGTCCCTCTGTGTGTGTTTGTGTGTGTGTGTGTGTATGTGTGTGTGTGTGTTTGTGTGTGTTTGTGTGTGTGTATGTGTGTTTGTGTGTGTTTATGTGTGTTGGTGTGTGTGTGTGTGTGCTCTCGAGCTAGCAAGTACAAATTATACATGCTTGCACACATGAGTAAGTACAAATTGTTCACACTTATTTCTGAGAAATCACACCAACACACTTTCGGAATCTTGTTCCAGCTGCTTCCAGCCCTTCCCTCTTCCCTTCTTCCTTCAGCTCCTTGGGGATGCTACCCACGTACACAGGGACTCTTGTTCCACCCCCACCTACCCAGGCTCCTGGCTGGAAAGGCGCCGTGCCTATCCTTTTCCCAAAATCAATTTTTTGTCTCCCCTGCATGTTTGCAGTTCCTGGGCCCATGGTTCTGTTCCTTCCTCTTTATCTTCCTATCCAGTGGACTACCAGCTTGCTGTGACTGCTTTTGACTGGTAATTAAAATGGAGAAAGATGGCTGTCTAGACAGGCAGGTAGGTCTACATCTTGCCATAGCAAACTTGACAGTGCTAAATTCAAAGAGTGATGACTTGGCCATCGCCGAAGCAAGTCAGTGTTTAGACAGTGATTGACATCAGATATATACGTCAGAGCAGCAGTCCTATGAACAAAACTGGGGATCACTAAAGAGCCACAGACAGAGTGAAAAACCAAGTTGGCTTTATTATCACTATAACTCCAAAAGTCAAAGATATGTATTCTTTGTGCCATGGTGCTGGTAACTGTGGATTTTTTCCAGAGGAATAGAAAAAGTGTAGCTGGAACCGGTGCTTCCTCAATCCTCCCTCAGTGAGACGTCCCCTGCGGTGGGATTCTAACCTGAGTCACAGTATCTTCCTTCTGCCTCCTCTTATCTTGCTTTAAATGAGTTCTGGTGACACACAGCCATTTGCCACTGGTTTCCTTGGTTACCAATGACTTTCAGATTTTTCCATTTGGAAGTTTCTGGTGTTAAACAAAATATCTCTCTGCTTTTGTGTTGTATTGTGAAAGGTTAGAACGAGTGATTGTGCTTTTGTCTCCAGAAAAAGCATTGCATTTTGTTTTTTTCAATAAAATCACTGTGGCAACAAAAGCATAGAAAGGCCCACAGGCGTCTTCCTCTCACGAGAGGTTTCATTTCTCCTGTCACCGATTTCAAAAATTTCACATTTGACTTAAAACTCTGTATAACCAATCTGGTTGTGCCCAAAAAGAGCAATTTGAGCTTCTCTAACTAAATAAAATATACAGGATTACAGCTGCTAATATTTTTTTTAATTCAACGTCCTTGAAAGGGCTAAGTGTCCTTTATGTTAATTCCAGGGGAAACAAGTGAAACGGAAATGAAGGAGTGTGGACTACAAAGGTCATTCCACACAGGTTAGGTATGGTTATACAGTGGTACCACTGCCAAGTACCATTCTATACCATGGTGAGCTTGGATGAACTTTGCCCTAGTGAGGCCAGTGTGGACCACAGAGCAGTGAAATGAGACCTGGAATGGCTCCTCCTGGGACTTGGGAGCTGCTTTCTGGAGTGTGACGACGCTGACTCTCTCGACAGCCCCGGGGATCTGCTGACTACCACCCCAGAGGGATGCTGTACAGAGCAGGGTGTGGCACACATGTTGCCCCCACTCCCTACCTTGTGTTCCTGAGAAGATACTAAGGGCACCCTTTTGGACACAGTCAGCATAAGAGGGCCTGCCCCAAGAAGATCCATTAGCCTGGGACCAGGAGCTCTCACCTTTGAACTCCCCCAACTCCTGCAGGACTCTCATTGAGGGGTGCAGATATCTCTGGCTGAATACCTCCTAAGACCACTTGCAACCATGTAATTTCCTTTCAAGGTACATGAAGCTAGAGTGACTCTTGTCCTAGAAATAATGCTGGTGAGAAAAGGAGGCCTTGAACTCTGTGGGAAGGTAAATTAATACCGTTACCACAGAGAACAGCACACAGGTTCTTCAAAAAAAAAAAACAAAAAAAACCTCAAAATAAACTTCCAGCTAAAGTACGGGAGGTGTAGATCTAAAGAAAATGCAATCTATGCTGCTGCACAAGCACTGGTATTACAGGTATACAGCACAGGGGATTCGAACTCAGGTCCTCACGCTTGCTTGACATGCACTTTACCCACTGAGTGATCTTCCCACAGTCTAATATTTGAAAGAAATGGGATGACCACGCATTGTTATTCACTCATCTTGACATATGTGGGACACGCAGTTTTTGAACCAGGGTCTCCCTAAACAGTACAGGGTGAAGTTGAACTTAGAATTAGAAAAGAGTTAGCTGTGTATTGATGCACTATTTGTAACAGCCAAAATACGAACTCAAGCTAAGCATTCCTGAAAGAAGGAATAAGAAACAAAATCTAATTTTTGGACACATAATGAAGTACTGTCCACCCACAAGAAAAGAATAAAATTCTGTCATTTGCCACAAATAGGTGGAATTGGTGTCAGCATTTTAAGCGACTTAACACAGCTCCAGAGGATGAGTGGCTGTGGTTTGAATGTGCAAAGTCTCTCATAGGCTCTCCTGTTTGAGCACTTGAACCCCAGCTGGGGAGTTTCCTTTAAGAGGTGATGCCCAATTGAAGGATGTGGACCCCTGGAGAGCAGACCTTGGGAGCTCTAAGTCCTGGTCCAAATCTTTCCCCTTCCCTGTCCTTTGAAATGTGGGCAAGTTTTTCACCTGCACACCAGTCTATTTCTCTTTTAAGCAAATGTCATGGTAGATATCACCTCTCTTTGGAGCCCAAGTCACTTACATTCTCTAAATGTTTGAATACCTGTAAGTCCACATGTGAAAAATGTCTAGCTATTAAATCCGGGGCTCTCACCTATCTTTTTCAAAAGTACCTTTCCCCACCTCCTTAGCTTTGTGAGTGCTAGGGTTACAGGTGTGCACACCAAGCCTGGCCAGGCTGATTCTGGGAGCTCAGTCTCTTGACATAGCTCTATTTATTTATCTTTAGTCATGCATAGTCCAACTGTGAGAGTTAAGAAATGCTCTGTGCATACTAACTGATATTTGAACCTCTCCATGTGGTGTTTAAGCATCAAAATATCGTCACCAATACGTTTTTACAGCCATGAATACTTTAAATTAGTATCCATTTATACAGCCAGCCTTTGGAAACTTCAGAAGCAATGGGACTCTGCCCGCGAGCACTCTGCCTCTAAAAGCATGCTCTGGTGCTTACCCGTAGGTTGTATCAACTCTTTAAGGCCCGAGGAATTGGGAAGGTTAAAATCAAGTTTGATTCCTTAGGCAGAAAGCCACTGGTTAAAATTCACTCCAGGGATCAAAAATAAAACCAGTTTTTAAAAGGTTTCTGTTGCATGTATAGAATCTGGGTTTTTTTTCTTTAAGTGTACAAACTACACTTTGAATCCTCAGAGCAGCAGTGTGAGGCATTGCCAGTGCATGAAAAACACCTGACACTGTCTAGTTGACTTCTCTGCCAAAGCATAAAAATGTCTGGATGGCAACAGTGCCCTGCTTCCAACCCCACAGCCTTTCCAAGCTGATTCATGACCTGGTCCTCTTCTCTCCTTCTCTCTCTGTCCTCCTCTCTCCTTCCTCCTCCCTCCCCACCTCTCTGACAACATACACACATGCACATATACACATAAACACACACATACACATGCATACACATTCACACATACACACACTCACGCATACTCATACACACACATACATACCCAAATATATGCACACATACACACATACATATACACACACACAATCTAACACACATGCACTCTCATACACACTCTCACACACTCACACACACACTCTCACACACACACACTCTCACACTCACACACTCACACACACACTCTCTCAAACACATGCACTCTTACACACACACACTCACACACATGCACTCACACACATGCACTCTCACACACTCTCTCACACACATGCACTCTCACACACACACTCACACACATGCACTCACACACACACTCTCACACACATGCACTCTCACACACACACTCACACACATGCACTCACAAACACACTCTCTCACACACATGCACTCTCACACAGTCACACACACACGCACCTCCTCTTCTTTCTTCACCCTTCCTCCTGCCTCCTCCCTCGTTCCTGTTTATAACCCTCCACTCAATCACCCTCTGCCCCTTCCTTCTTCTCCAGAGCTCCTGGTTCAATCTCCTACAAACTTCGCCTTCCCACACCAGAGATGTCATAGTTTTAGACTCTCTCTCCCCAGCAGGTTGGGAAGGTCCATAATCACATTCAACTTGAACTATTGTAGCAATAGTAAATCCTCAGCCCTGACAACTGAATAATATCCCATTTTATTTGGCTAGTAACTTGCCAGGAGGGAGCAATTACGCTGATATGTGGGCCACTTAATCAAGTATTTTTCCGGAGATACTAATACAGCTTTTTTTAATGCTACGATTTTGGCAGGAAGAAATGAGGGCATAACATTAAATCATAGAGTGCTCACTGAAAGAAAATGATACAAGATTTCAAGTAAAATTATGGAGAGCTCTCCAACTTCTTGCTGCCTTGCAGTCAGGACTCCTTAGTATTTAGTGCTGACTTACATAATATTCATGTAACACTTTCTGCATCATTAAATATAGATGCGCACACATATATATTTATTCTTGCAAGTTCTCAGTCCTGACTTCTCTTAAATATGAAGTGCGTTTTTCAGTTAGAGCAGGAAAAGACTCGGGGGAAATACCTTTTCCTAAGACGATGCACATACCTCTTCCCATATTCTTTTTTGCTCCGGTAGAACTTTTACAGTCTAGTCCCTCAGCCACACAGTGAGTCTGTCAAGTCAGTGTGGCTCATCTCTGAAGTGCTCGGGATGCACACGGATGGCGTCAGTGGCCCTCCGCCTTCAGTATCTGAAACATGCATTTAAAGGCAGCTCGTTGGGTTGTACCCCAAGATTCAAGTTCAATTTATCTAGATTAGGTTCAAGACCCCCGATTTCTAGGAAGGACTACAGGCATCTCTGGCCCCAGTGGCCCCGGGTGCTGCTTTTACAAAGCTACTTGAGATGAGAGAACAAATCCAACAAGCTCTACATACTGGACTAAAGCAGGTAGAGCTGTCCTGAGGCTCAGAGAGGTCTTCTTCCTACATCAATCGTCTCACTTAGTCATGTGTCTTTCCTCATGACCTTCCCATGTTGAAACTGGATTATTCCTCTCTGCCTGGTAAAAAAAAAATTAACCTTCAGAAGCAGCTTGGGATAGGCAGAGTGTATCATCCTGTCCCTACTCAAAGCATCATGCTTTGCTCAGATATGTGACATGTGCCACATTGAATAAGACACCCGTGCTCCATTAACTGGTTGTTCCTCTCTTGTGGGCTTCATCTTATGTATACAGAGATCTTCCGACCCCAGTGCCTGGAAAACAGAAGTTATCTCCTATATATAACACTGTGGTTGTAGAGCCAAAATCTAGTCCGCCATCATCTTTCACACCTCCTCCTCTGATAACATAGCCCCTGCTTTCCCTAGCAGCTTTGTGATACCTCCCAGATGCCCTTGACATGCTGGATAGCCACGTGCTTTCTGCTTTTGTTTTTGGCTTGTTTTGCTGGATGCTTCTAGTGACCAAAATACACAGATTGGGAGGGGGGGTTCTTAACATAATTAGGAGAATTATTTGAGGATCCCAAACAGACTGTGTTTCTCAACACAAAAATTAAAACAAATAGCCTAAGTACCCTGGCGCAACACTTTAAATGAGCAACTGAACTGCACGCAAGGTGGCCTTCTCAGTTGCTGCTTCTCAAAACCCCAGACAGCATATCAGGGTCTCAAAGGCCGCTCTGCCTCATCCTGGTTTAGCCACAGTTAGATAGTACGTCTATTTCTTTTTTTTTTTCTCCATCTTTATTAACTTGGGTGTTTCTTATTTACATTTCAAATGTTATTCCATTTCCCGATTTCCGGGCCAACATCCCCCAACCCTGCCCCCTCCCCTTCTCTATCGGTGTTCCCCTCCCCATCCTCCCCCCATTACCACCCTCCTCCCATGAATCACGTTCACTGGGGGTTCAGTCTTGGCAGGACCCAGGGCTTCCCCTTCCACTGGTGCTCTTACTAGGATATTCATTGCTACCTATGAGGTCAGAGTCCAGGGTCAGTCCATGTATAGTCTTTAGGTAGTGGCTTAGTCCCTGGAAGCTCTGGTTGCTTGGCATTGTTGTACATATGGGGTCTCAAACCCCTTCAAGCTCTTCCAGTCCTTTCTCTGATTCCTTCAACGGGGGTCCCGTTCTCAGTACAGTGGTTTGCTGCTGGCATTAGCCTCTGTATTTGCTGTATTCTGGCTGTGTCTCTCAGGAGAGATCTACATCTGGTTCCTGTCGGCCTGCACTTCTTTGCTTCATCCATCTTGTCTAATTGGGTGGCTGTATATGTATGGGCCACATGTGGGGCAGGCTCTGAATGGGTGTTCCTTCAGTCTCTGTTTTAATCTTTGCCTCTCTTCCCTGCCAAGGGTATTCTTGTTCCCCTTTTAGAGAAGGAGTGAAGCATTCACATTTTGATCATCCATCTTGAGTTTCGTTTGTTCTAGGCATCTAGGGTAATTCAAGCATTTGGGCTAATAGCCACTTATCAATGAGTGCATACCATGTGTGTTTTTCTAGCACATCTATTTCAAGGGGAAAATTTAGAAATAGCCCCTTCGTGTGCCTGCTCTCCCCTGTCTCTCAAGAAGGGTCTCACTGTCCGCGTGTTCCACGACTGCAATGCGCCGTTTCACATATGTTTCTCTCCAGCCCCAGAGGACCTCACCTCACTTTATGTTATGGAAACTGATATGCAGCGAGTGATCGGTCCACCATCTGCTCTGTCAGCACAACCGGCCAACCTCATCCATCTCTGATTCCTGGCCACCATCCCTTCTGGATCAATCTCGGCTTGAAGAAATAATGAATTTTTCCCTCCACCGGGACCGGGAGTTTACTAGTCACGCAGGGCCACCTGTTCGTGCTTAGCTGTCTATTTCTATCACCTGGATGCAAATTTAACGGAAAGTTCATGGTTCGTGCGCCAGAGGGGGTTAGCCAGTTGCTACATGAACACGGCAGTGTGAGCTTCCTGTTTGCCTCCTGCTGTATGTGACAGCATGGGGAAGGCTACTCCTCAGTCAATGTCAATTGAATCACCCTTGGAGAGTTTCCGTCTTTGCCTGGAAGGTTCTATTTATAACCACATTTGCGTAGCTTTTTCTTGTTTGTTTTTCAAAAACTGCTACATTTGGCCTCACAACACAGCCCTTTAGGCATCCATAGTCACCTGACTTTGCATAATGTAGGAGTCTAATTGGTGGTTAAGTACACCGTCATACCTCTCCATTCCGTGCCTCTTTTCACTGCACTACACTATTTTCCCTACGAGTAGGTGCCACACAGCTTCCTAGCATCCTAAGAATTGAAGCTCAGGCGGTCTGCATCTTAAAACTTGAACACTTGAGCTGTTGTTTGCTGTCTAAGGGGAACACAGTTGATTTTCTTGATGGAAAGGATGTCTTGGGATCAGACTGTATGAACACTGGTATCGGGAAGACTTGGAGTGCACTGAAATAATGGTCCCTGGGGTTTCCGAGCCTGCGGTTCGGAAACACTAAGATGACGTCAAAGGAAATTTAGGTTCTTCTGAAGAGATGATGGTAGCTGGAGGTGCAGTTGTAAACTACGTCGAGAAACCCCACTGATCTCCAATGTTTGATAAACGTACTTACATTGCCTTTTATAAAATGCTATTGTTTGGCCTCACAACCTATCCCTCTGGGCATCCATTGTCATGTTGGTTTACATAGTGTAGCAGTCAGGCGTTTCCCAAGCACTCCATCGCACACCTTTACTCTGCTCCTCTTTTCTGGGAGGTGGGAATGTGGCTGCCCCACCCAACCCACCCAAGCATATTCTTTCTTAGAGACAATTTAAAAAGAAATAAGTGCAACGTCAATATTATGATATGCCCTGACTCACAATATGCAAAGAGAAGGGAACACTAAACCATCCTCCTGCATGCTTCTCCACTGAACTCCAAACGAGAACATCAGAAATGCAAACACCTAAATCCTGACCCTGGTCCCAGTTTACTTTGTCCAGAGAGACAAAGGAAGATTCGATACTGTTGTGCTACGTTCAGATGAGGACAAGGAACAATAGTTGGTGTCCTTAGCATGAAGGGCACTTTGAGAGCAGGTCACAGTTTGTGGTTTTTACCTGTCTACTTCTGATGACGTATCCAAACCGAATGTCCTTACAGATGGTAATTGCTACTTCAACCAGGTACTTTTCAAAGATCATTTCAGTTAGTCCATCTAAGGACACAATGATGTAGATGCCATTGCTTTTAATTTCTATTTTCCAAACGAAGACATAGGTCCAATGACCTTTGATACCACTCTAAGCGTCGCAGGGCTAGGAAATGGAGGTACAGAGAGTAGAGTTGAGGTGTGTTGAGGTGTCTGCCGAACAGTTAGTTTTGTGGCCGCGTGTAACTCATGAGATGCTCGGCTCAGAGCAATGCTGAGGCTTTTCCGGCCCTTGATGAAGTGCGTCAGCCAGATGACGCCAATCCTCTGGTGAAGAAAGTGCATGGATGCATGCACAGAGAGAAAACGAGTTCTGAGTTTGTGGGAGCTTTGTAATTCATACTTACTAAAGCTGGGGAAAGGATCTTCCCAAATACTGGGTTAACATAACTTAATAAAGGCATAAAACTACATATGGTTGCTGTTAGATCACTGATTTTCAACATTTTGAATCAAATAAAATGTTTCCTTTCCCAGAAACACTACAACTTTCAGGAATTTTATACTCTCCCTCCCCACCCCCCTTTCTCAGCTGCCATGGCCATCTCTGCTTACAAACACTTTCCTCTGTGTTGTAGTTCACGTAAGAGCAATAAGCCACTGGTGTGCACTTTCTAACTTAACCATGATTGACACTATAAAATAGTATTTTTTGAATGTTGGTTCTGCCAAAGTCAGCTACAGAATATAAAACAAAGTAGTAATTTGAACCAAATTTAGAAACTTGAAAGTTTTCTAGTTTATCCTCTCGCATTTCGAGTTAAATTCATTTGGGGTGCATGTAAGTTAGAACCTGAAATATTTTTTGTACAGTTTTTAACTTGGTTATTTTAGCTACACACTGTAGATAAGACCCACTCATACATCCCAACGAACAAATCAAAACAAAACCCCCACAAACATCCAAAGTAGTAAACTTCAGGAAAACATTTTACAAAAAAGAAAACAAAATGTTCAGGGAAAGAGAATCCTTTTCCCCAGTATCTTTGGGTAATACACGTTAGCATTCAAACCCAAGAAGAACTGAGCTTTTATGTAGAGGACCAAGCTAAACACCAGCAAGCCCCAGTGCTGTCTAGAAGGTCACTCATCACATTGATGTAGGCTCTGACCACAGTGAAACACGCCCACACCGTCTGGCAGAAGGCTCCCTGCTCAACATGCAGAGCAGTACAGAGTTATGGCTTCTGCCAGCATCCTCGCTGTCAAAAAGACTAAGAAGGTTTGGGAAATAAGCCAAACTGTCCAGGTAGCCATGTGGGAAAGTTTAGAAAACAATATAAAAACAGAGACTATATCTGTGCTATTTTGACTAAATTAAAATTTATTTTTATAGTACATAAAACATGAAAAGTTATGCTGTACATATTAGTGACCACGTGACGTTTACTATGTTTACACTATTTATGGCTTTAAATTAGTTTGATCGTATGTGTCTCCTTAAACATCTTTTCTCTGCTGTGCAAACATTCAAAATACTCTCTTCTAAGTACACACCACCGTCAGAAAAGTAAACTGAGAGCTAAAGATCTTATATTTTATATATTAGAAAAGTAAATACATCTACTGTTCCGGAATACCAGGCCTCTGCTTTAGGTCTGTGTGAACAGGAAGTCACTGGAAATGGGTCCTCAGCAATCACTTAATCACACCATTATTGTTCCAGTCCTCCTAACACCATCTACTTTAAAATGCACAAAGACTTTCTTCTGTGTGTGCTCCGAGACGATGGACTTAGAGGGGGCAGGTCTCCCTTGGGGTTCTCTTCTCAATGTGTACCCCCCCTTAGTTTGACCTGCTATTTACTGTAGACTAAAAAGGATACCAACATCCTGGAGGTTGATCGTGATAAGAATTATTCTAGTGTGATAATATTGCAGTAAATTTTATCCAGTACAAATAGAAAAATATGTGTCCTTTAGCATTTCCCATAGAAACAGGAACTAGAAAGTCATTATTTTTACTAACCTGGAACATTAGCCAGCTCGGTGCCCATAGCAATTCCACTCACACATTCTTCTTTTAAGTCACTCTAGAGATCTTTACTGCAAGGGCTGGATGAAGCAGCTTCTCAAGCCTGTAGCCCTAGCCCAGAAGGCAGCCATAGGCAATGACGGAGCGGGCTTCATCCCAGTAAAACTGTTTATAGAACTGTGTTCTGCCTACATGCTACGTCTTGCTGACCTCGGGTCTTTGCATCTCCTTTAGAACATGGGAAAAGATGTGCATACTTCCTCTACTAAAGCCACCTTGCCCCCAGAGTGTCACATGCATCTTCCACTGATGGCAATCATCGAACCTCATGACTCATCTTAAGCAATGGTTCCTGCAAAATGTGTGTCAATAAAAAGCCACTTCCCAAAATCGTCTCTACACCACGGAAGAGAAACAGAGAGAGATGTTTAGACACTTTAGCCACAGAGATCTCACACACACACACACACACACACACACACACACACACACACACACACGAGAGTCTTGCTGGTCCTATAAGAGGAGGGCACACTACTTTCAGATTTTTCTCAATAGCGATGCCATATTTTAGCATTTAATCACTACTTTGCTGGGTTTTATTGAAAGGTTGACATTAATCTATCAATGCGGTATCAAATAAAAAAGTATTATTAGCGTGATAAAATACCATTGACAAAAAAGCAACTTTACGGAGGAAATGGTTTATTTTACCTTACATCACAGAAAGGAAAAGGGGCAGTCGGTCCAGTGGAAGGCCAACCAGGCAGTTAGGACGCAGAGATGACATTTCATCTTCCCGGGAAAGCAGAAAGACAACAGGAAGTGGGGCCAGACTACAAGCCGTCAAAGCCCACCTCCGGTCCAACCTTCCTCTGTAGTACTAGGAAGCATTCGTGAACCCCAAAGACCAATCGGGAGCCGATTCAATGCAATCACACCAGGGTCTTTATTCGCAAACTCCATCTTGGGCTTAGCTCAAGACTGACCCACGGGACGGTTCCGGTGGAGAAAGCCCCGAACACTCGCTGGCACAAGGTTTTAGAGAAAATGGCAAGCGAGGAGTGTTTCTAGCCTGGCAAGCATCTAACTGGGGGCGGGGCTACTGTGGCCTTTAACGTAATTGGCTGGTCCTGGGAACCAAACCATAAATTTAACTTCTGATTGGTGGTTGTTAGGCAGGGGTGGGCTTGTAACCTGGGGGTGCAGATCTTTGAGGGGAATAACCTGGAGACTGGTGCTAGACGTTGGGTTTATTAGGGGTAACCTGGAAACGGGTGCTAGATACCAGTTTGTTAGTTTACTTGAGTTCAAACCTACGTCAGGTTCTCTAAGATAGAGTCTGAACCTAAAACATTTGTTCTCTCACCTCCAGCAAGGTTTCATCTCCTAGAAGTTCCATAACTTCCACACTCATCAACGTTTCTCATCCAAACTACTCCTGTAGTGGCTTGTGCATTTGTAATTACCAGTTGGCTTCTCTGTATAGTTTTCTCTAGGCTACTCAAAAGGTGGGGCTGAGAAGATCGTACATTGATGCATTTTTGTGACTCAAGTGCTTTCTGTCGGAGAAAAGGAAACTCTGTCTCAGACTAAAAACCTAATATTGGTTTCATTCAATTAAAACTATAATATTAAGATTTTTCATTTAAAAAAAAAAAACAAGAAGTTTTAAGTAGTTTGGTCAGTGACTGAAATGTCCCTGCACGTCAATCCTGTTTTGTATGACTGCAAAACAATTGCCTTAAGACCCGAGCTGTGTCTAAAGCAGCAAGAGCTGTGACCATAGACAACCGGTGCACACATATACCTTGGTAATGGTTTGTTTAGCATGAACTGTGACCTTTCAGTCACTATTTACATGTGCCTAATATCTACTCAAAGCCCGGCTTCTGTAGAGACATGAGGAAGCACTGACTTATCTCTTCTGGACTACAAGTGAGGGAAGAGTGGATCTGCTTTGTGTGGCTTTCTCCCTCGCCCTGTCTTCTTAACTAGGAAGGAAAACTTCCTGCCTCCAGGTCATGTCGTAGCTTCTCCACTGTTAATCTCCCACTCAGAGTTCCCCCTTAGACAGAGAACTATAAACCGCAAACTGCAGGCTTTCCTGGCAGGTTCTCCTTGCTTTACTGTTACAAATCTGATCCATGCCTTGAGATCGGTTCTGATGGACCATTTACAAAGGTGCACGTTTACAATCGTAGAGTCCTATAATTATGTGTTTCATGGGGGGTGGTTCTAATTGACTTATATGCTACGTGTTACGTAAGCGTGTATATCGGCTCCTGTGGGGGCTGTGCCCACATTCTTGTCACCACCAATCACGCTCCCGCTCACCGACTGCATTAAATACCACATGCCACGGGCCATTGCTGTCACTTCACGGATTTGAATTGTCAAGGCTCACGTCCCTGCGGCTGCTTCTATCCTCCTGGGTGTTTATGCCTGTAATTTCGATTAGCTGCTCCAGTGGGATCGGAACCGTCTGGGTGATGAACCTGTGGCTACGTTCCCTCTCTTCCCGTACCGTCGTCCTAATTGAGTCAACAGTTTGAATGGTTAATATTTGTTATCCAACATTAAACATCCCAACAGCCGAGGGTAATGATAACTCAGGTTAACGTAGCATTATATTTGCAATTTACGACTTACAGAGTGTTTGTTTGGTTGTTTGTTTTTGTTTGGCTTTGTTTAATACACATGCCCCTAACCAGTTTTATAAACTTCCCATTTCAGCCTCAGTGTCCTCACTGGAAAAAGAAAAGCACAGAGAGCCCAGATTTACTCAGGAATAAGCAAAAGGGGCAGCCTTTCTCTGGCCATTATTCAGTGTCTTTCTAAGATATTATTAGAATATATTACCTAGTACTATGTACATATATACATTGTATACTACATATTATATATCATACATTATACATGATCTATTAAGACATTATTATACTAGTTTTATAATTTATGTGGAAAATTGATGTTTGACTTTCACTTTTGCCATCAGTGCCATATTTTATTTACATTTTTACCTCCTTCCCTTACCTTAGGAGAGCTTAATGGACATACTCAGGGCTGTTGGTACAAGAAAGTGGAAGAAGGTTTATTTTTCATATCAATTAATTTTTTTACTTTAATTTCCAGCTTCGCTTATTGGGGGTGCAATAGTTGCTTATAAAAAATTCCAGAGCACGACTTCTATAGGATGGGTTCAGGACTGGCGCTCAGCTCAGCAGTAAGTGCCAGCCCGACAGAGTGGTGGACAGACGGTTTGGGTTTTCATAGCTTTATCCCGCCACCTCATCCATGTCATGCCAACTGAGAGGTCAGGTTGTTTTTATTTTGTTCCAGGATGAATGATCTGAGCTCCTACGGCTCCTCTCCTCTGTTTACACGAAGCATCTTACTTTGTAATCCAACTGCTGGAGAGCCTGTAGACAGATGGGGAGCTCCCGAGGCCACAGTTCGTATCCCATTTCATGGTCCTATTCTCTGCTCTGAACACAGTGAGTGTGTTTAAGAAAAGCTTGAGTGAGAGATCTGAGCCTGGAGAGTGACAAGAAGCCAGGTCTGAGAGCAGTGAATAATCTCCTCAAGGTCACCTTCCAGAAAGTGACAGAGACAGCTCAGCATCTCTTCTTGGTCTCAGGCAGGCAATGAGCGTTATAGAATGGTGACTCTGGCAGACATTTAGCCTGCATGTCAGTGACAGACCTTCCTCCTCCCTGTCAAGTTGAGTTACGCATCTTGGGCCTGAGGACAGCTCACATCATGGCGGATGTGAACGCCTTGCCCAACCACCTGCATTGTGGGGGTTTTCCAGTTCTCTTTCGCCTGCATCACACACACACACACACACACACACACACACACACACACACACACACACCCTGTGCATTGCTTTATACGTGCATATAAAGAAATAGTTGCCTATCATTGCCCTGCTTTAGAGAGCAGCCAAGCTCTCGGAATTCCTGCATCTTTCTCTCTGCCCACTCAATAACAGAAAACACAGTCACTTCTCAGCTATTCAAGTCTGCAAAATAATGTTCCCCACTTAACCTTTCCAGCTGTGCCTCACTTACTGATTAATTTATATTTATGTATGAATCTCACTGTGCCAGCCATGGAACCCCCTGTGAGCTCACAGCCTGTCCTTCAAGTTAGGGCTTTATAGTTTAAAAGGCTCAGATGCTTTGAAATCTGATGTAAATCATATTTTTGAATGCTAGGAAAATAGGGAAGATTTTATACACAAGCCCAGGGTAACTTAGCGACACCCTCATGAAGCTTTTGTTCGACTTAAGAAGTTCTGAAGCTAGAAGATTAAATATAAGAAAACTTGGTTTTGTCTCCCATGTATTCTCCCCTCACAGCGTCTGAAGGGCCATTGATTTTATACTATCTTATGCTTAAAATGGCCGGTGAGTGAGCAGAGATTCTTTTAATCAAAGGTGACGTGCAGGAACCTTCTAACTGATGGTTACTGCCCTTCTCTGCCCTTCGCTACATGCGCTGCATGAATGGGAATCCAGATGCAATGCTTTTCTGATGCTTTTTCCAAAGCAATGTATATTGGGTGGGAAGGGGAGTCTTTGTTTTTCTTTAGGGAAATAGATATCACATGTGGAACAAGGACACCACACTCCAGGACATGGTCCAGGTCTGTAAAGACTGTAGGTGCCACAGGAGCTGGAAGTCATCGTCCACGGAAAGCTGTGGGTGTTATGGGTTGAAGCCAGAACATTGTCAAGTAGTATGAAAAGCTCCAAGCTTTGAGAAAACAATAAAGACATATTTGTGTTTTCATGTTAGAGCTTACATTGTCCCTGGGAGTGAAATAAAAGCACAGCGCCTTTAGCCACCGTCTTAGAACCGGGTGTATGTGGCGCTTTGCTCGTCTGAATCAAACACACTGCCTGACGCAACTAAGAAATGAAGACAATGGACTGTTGAGGGTTTAGCAGGGTCCCTGGGGATGGAGACACACGGTACATTCTCAGATTTCACACGACCTTCTTGCAGTTGAGGCCTTTCTAAAAGCAGACAGAGCCCAACAACAGTTACTAGAATACAGCTGCTGCCAGGGCACCATTAAGAAAAGCTCAGGACATGCTCTGTCATTGTAGAATCAATAACGCATTCTGAAAACCCCTGGCTTCTCCATTTGGTTTGATCAGCACTCATATACTCACTGCCAATCACCACAAACAGTAAATGAGATTCCAAACAGGGCATTTTTTTAAGCTTGAAATTTTAAAAAATACATTTCTTGATTCACTTTAACATGGCAACATAACTTGTTGCCACCTGAAAATCAGGAGCTAAACTATGGATGAAAATGACTACACAAAATTTTAGTGTCTCTATACTCCAGAGAATATAATCAATCAAATTTAAATAAAAATATTTTTAATGCTCTAAGAAAATAGGAAAGACTTTAAGTGCAAGTCCAGGGTGACTTAGCCACACATGAAATGAAGTTTTTGTTTGACTTAAGAAGTTTAACTTGAAAAGGTCTCAGCCATATTTTCTCATCTACATTTTCTTGGGGGGGACATTGATTTTATACAAACTTATGCTTGAAATGTCTGTTTAAAAGTTAGAAAAACTTTCTACATAAAGAAGTTTTCTGTCAGTATACAAAATACC
The DNA here is from genome assembly GCF_021556685.1 of Rattus norvegicus. Lineage (NCBI taxonomy): Eukaryota > Metazoa > Chordata > Mammalia > Rodentia > Muridae > Rattus > Rattus norvegicus. Next base: position 12,928,795 of record NC_141537.1, on the reverse strand, counting down.
TGAGATGATAAACGTACAAAGGGAGAAGTTTTTTTTTGCTTGGGGGGGGGTGTTTTGTTTGTTTGTTTGGTTGGTTGGTTAGTTTGGTTTTAATTTTTGAGATAATTTTTCTCTGTGTAACCCTGGTTGTCCTAGAACTCACTCTGTAGACCAGGCTGGCCTTGAACTCACAGAAATCAGTTTGCCTCTGACTCCCAAATGCTATGATTAAAGATGGGCACCACCGACACCATGCAGAAATGTTATTTTAGTCCGTGGTTTTGTTAATCTGGTTCATGATCAGTTGGCACCTTTGCTTTACGTTGGTGGGGAAGTATTGTCATAGAGAAATGTGTGGCAGAAATGCGCGTATGTGCACACACACACACACACACACACATGAGAGAGAGAGAGAGAGAGAGAGAGAGAGAGAGAGAGAGAGAAAACGGAGTTACCCTGTAACAGGACAGCAATGCCCCTATAAGATACCAAGACTAACAAACAAAGAGCACAGTGCCAGGAACGAGTTACTTCTGTTGGAGTTGTTGGCCAGTGAGGTCCCATATACCTGTAGACATTAGGAACTATTGCTGTTGGTCTTGGTTTCCCCCCAGAACTTGACAGGAAGCCCCTATGGCTGAAGATGCCATATACTTGAGTCATGGAAGATAATTAAATCATGTGCGTGTAGACCTAAACGCTCCACTGGAAAGGATTCATAGTGCTAGGAGGTGCTATGTAAGCTACTGAAAGACAAAAGTAATTATCAATCTTTCCAACTGTGAACCCAGCAAGCTACGATAAAGACTGGCCTGGCCAGATGTGTCAGTTGGTGCGATACTGACATACACGTCATGGGAGGAATCAACCACGTTTTTGATTGTATTTGTCTCACTTCAAAAGATAAAGCCCATGCCTAGCATCATTATCAGGTCAATAATCTGTATGCAGACAGGCCATAGACCAGTACAGGTCGCAGGGAGAGCTAAGGGGACATCGTGTTATGTTTAACGACTTTTAGTTATACAAATGGATTGATGCGTCTCAGAAGCGTCTATTTGCAGTAGATGATGATGAACACAGAGATCCATAACTGGCCACGGTGCAGGAAATAAGAGACCAAGACTCGAAGATCATTGTGGAAAAGCGGTAGAAAGGTTATAAAAGCCAGAGATGTTGGGTGATTATAAGAAAATATCTTCTGGACAGCTAGGCAGCCTCACATATGAACACATGGCAGTTGGGGCAGCATACACAAAACCTGTGTGTCTTAGTTACTTTTGTACTTCTGTTAAAACACCATGAGTATAAGGCAACTTATAAAAGAAAACATTTAATTTGACTCATAGTTTCAGATGGTGGATTAAAGGAATGACTGAGAACTCACACCTTGATCCCCAACCAGAAGGCAGAGAGAGACACTGGGAATGGTGAGGCTTTTGAAACCTCAAAGCCTACACCTAGTGACACACCTCCCCAACAAGGCCACACCTCCTAATCCTTCCCAAACAGCTCCATCAACTGGGGCTAAGTATTCAAATACATGAATGTACAGTGGGCCATTCTCATTCAAATCATAACATCTATTTCCGGTCCCACGAGCTTATTCTCAACATAGTTTGTAAGTCCAAAGTCTTAAAGCAATCTCTTAATTGGAACATATTACATACATCCAATTTACATTGGCACAGAGTATAGATTACCATTCTCAAGCCAGGGTATTGGGAATAATGAGGAAATACTCAACAAACCAAAAACCAAAACCTAGATAGTCAAACTCCAGATCCTGTAGCTCCATGTCTGATACCAAAGGGCTTGATAGCTCTGCCCTTTCAGCTTTCTGCATGCCACATACTTCTATCTCTTGAGCTGGATCCAACACACGCAAACTGTGGAAGATATCGTATGATTCTGACATCTTCAATACCTTGAATATCCAGGCTTCATTTTTACAGCCTTACACAATGGCCTCTCGGGGCCTCTATGCAGGAGTTGCCCTGTCACATGCCTGGCATCAGCATCTCTTTTTACCTGCAGAGGAAGATTCCACAGCTGTGATGTAATTCATCACTATAAGCCAGAACCACATGGAGCACACTATCAAGTTCAATCACCCCTTTGGGTGATGTTTGGCACCTTTGCATCCTGTTTGGAGTTTTCCTTGGTTGTTGCTTTTTAGGAGCAGAAAACTACTCAGGCTTCTCTTTTTCATGAGTTGCAAAGCTTAGCTGGGTGGGGTCTTGCCCAGAGGACACCACTCCCTTTATTCTATTTTATATCAAGCTTCTCTTTAATCATCTCATCTCTTTCAGCACAAGCCCATCGACGTTCAATTTTCTAGATCTCCTTTTACTCTTTGAACTGTTCGCTTTGTATTTCTTTTTGCTCTACTTGCTCCTCTTCATTTCAAACTTGAATAAGAGTGATTAACAATTAACCACTCAAACATGGTCAGTATACTGTCTTCAAATCTCCTCTATCAAAATATTAGTCATTACTTTTCCCTGTAGCCTCAGGTAGATTCTCAAAAAAATTACAGAAAGCAGCCACAGTCTTTGCCAAAATATAAAAACAGTCACTTGTTCTGTTGTTAATATTCTTCCTCTCTGAAATCTTTTTTGCCCACACAGCCCATGTTGCTCTCAGTACTACTCTCTACCAAGACCCTACTAGGATGAGCCACTAATGAGTTCAGCTGTTTCCCTATTCCAAAGTCTTTCACATTCAAAACCAAACAAGCAAAGCCAGAGTGGACAGGCCTTATCACCACAGCAGCCCACTTCCTGGTACCATCTTCTGTCTTAGTTGCTTTTCAGTTGCTGTGATACAACAGCACTGTGACCAATGCAACTTATAAAATAGCCTTTAATTTGGCTTGTAGTTTCAGAGGGTTAGATTTCATAATGGTAGAGCAAAAAAAAAAAAATTAAGAGCTCACAGCTAGGAGCAAAGAGAAATATGGGGAATGGCACAAGTCTTCTGAAATCACAAAGCCTGGCCCAGTGATACTTCTCCTCTAACAAAGGCACACAGTCTAATCCTTCCCAAACAGTTCCCTCAACTAGGGCCAAGTGTTCAATTATATGAGCCTATGCAGGGTAGGCATATGCTGTGCAAGCCTAAACCAGATCAAATCCCTGCCAGGAGAGAAAGATTAGACACACAGTCTCACCTCACCCTAGAGAAGGAGCTATTAGCAATTGTTAGTTGTAGGAAGACACAGAGAGTGGGGGAGGGAGAGGGACAGGAAGGGGAAGAGGGAGAGAGTTTTCTCCAAGTGTAGCCCCTAATAAGTCAACTACTCTCTGGAGGAAGGAAGGCCATCAAGCCAGGGATATTTGAGCAGCACAAATTGATCTTGAAGGGTTTCCTTCCTTTAAAGAAAGAAATCTCATGAGGTTTCAACCCTAGACAAAAAACTACAGGCACCAAAGAAATGTTGAGAGCTAAAGTTGGTCTTTCTTAGGGAAGACCATACCAATTGGATCATCTCTGAAAACATACTTACAAGTAACTTAATACAACACTATGTGTGTGCATATGTGTGCACATGTGTATGTAATGATAATGTATAGAAATGAAGTCATAAATTTTGAAGAGATCGAAGACAATCAGGATAACATTGGAAGGTTTGGATGGAGGAAAGGAAGGGAGAAATGATGAAATTACTTTATTATATATTATATAATATATAATATGCATATATAATGTTTGAAGGATACAAACTACACAAGCTTGGATGGGTAAATTTAGAACACTTGAGGGAGGGGAGTGAACATAATCAAAGCATGTTATATAAAACTATCAAATAAGCAAATAAAAAATAAAGAGAACAAGGCCAAGGTCCCACAGATCACTTCAGAGAATGTCCTCAGTGATCCTAATATCTCTACTAGGTGTCACTTCTCAAAGTTCAACACCTCCAATAGCACCAGACTTTAATATGTAGTCATTTTGAATCCTAACTATAGCCATTTCCATTAACATAGTCAAAGTATAAATCAGTCTTATTGAAGAAAACCATTGCAGACTGGAAAGGAAAGAGAGTGGCTGATCCTGGGCAGTCCACAGGAGAAAACAGAAAAAATACTCATTATGCAACACTAACCATGCTGCAGAGGATTTCTCTGTGCCATGGGATATCATGGCAGACAGAAGAATTGGGGAAATATTTGATTTGAAAACTCAGATGAAGAACAAATTTTAAAAGTAAATAGATAATTTGTCAGAAAATGGTAAATTCCTTAGGGAACAACTAAGCAAAACAGAAAGAAGCCTGAGGTAGGCTGTGTACTTGGCTAAGAAGGTGTCGTTTGAAAGAAAGAAAGAAAGAAAGAAAGAAAGAAAGAAAGAAAGAAAGAAAGAAAGAAAGAAAGAGAGGGAGAGAGAGAGAGAAAAAGAAAGGAAGGAAGGAAAGAAAGAAAAGAAAAGAAAAGAAAAGAAAGAAAGAAAGAAAGAAAGAAAGAAAGAGAAAGAAAGAAAGAAGAGCATGCCAAGTCGATATAGATTTAATAAACAACAGCAAGTTCAAATATCCCAAGTCTGAATCTTGTAGTATCTTCACTATAGGAGTCGTTAGAGTCAACGGAGCAGAGTGAGTGGGGGAGAGCAGTGGCCAGTGACTCGGAAGGACAGCAGAGTAGTCCATTTCTCCCTGCTTCTCTGGAGCTTTCTGCCCTGACTGTGAAAGAGATATGAAGCCTAATCCCTCATTGAGCAGAGGAATGACAGAACATGGCCTCAGGTTTCTAGGGGTCACTGTTCCAGTTCCTGTGTGGGAAAAGAATGGAGGTGACAGACCACAGCAAGGACTGGGTAAGACACTGCAGCAGCTTGGGCGAGTGACAACAGGGAAGGTAAAGAGAAGCTGCCAACGGTGAGTTTTGTGGGCGGATCAAGAGCAGAGGGTGACGAGAGGTGTTTCAAAGAACGCCTGGGTTCGGGCTTTTTGCTTTTTCGCTTGAGCAGATGAATGAGGTTCAGGTTTGGGAAGACTTTAAGGTCATAACCGGTTTAAGAGACAAAAATAAATCAGAAATTTGTTAGTAGAGATGTTGTACTTGAGGTGTGCCCCCAAAGCTGTTGAATATGAGAGTTTGAAGCTAAGTGTGAGGGACAGGGTTGTAGGAAGGCATGAGAAATCCTTGGGCTATGGACGGTTTTAAAGCCTAGAACAAAAGATGAACTTTGCTCAGCGGTGAATACGGGGAGAAAGGCAACGCTGTCTAAGTCTGAGTCCAGCTGCAACAACTGAGAACCATGGAAGAGTGCCGTTCTGTAAGTCAGCTACGGCAGTGCTCGCAATGCTTCATTTATTCCCTTGATCTATGTTCCCTTAGCCCTTTGTGCTTAAAAGTATTTTCTACTACATGATAAATCCACATGTACAGGTAAAGACTGACATCGAAAGGAAAACTTTAAACAAAGGCCCTTGTCCATAAAGGACGCAAGATTCCCTAAAAGCATTATTAACACTTCAGTGGAGGCCTAGACATCCGAGCAAGTGTGAAGTCAGAAAATTATAGGCTGTAATGTAGTATCGTTTCAGAACTGGAGAGACGGTTTTGCGGTTAGAAGCACCGCTGCTCTTTCACACGGTCCACGTGTGGTCCCAGCACCCACAGCAGGTTGCTCACAACCACTGAAACTCCAGCTTCAGGGAAGCCTACACCCTCTTCTGGCCTCCATAGGCAAATACACTCAGATGCACACGCCCACATACAGACATATACACATGTACATAGTTGAAAATCAAATAAAAAATAAAGCATTTTAAAATTTGCTTTGGCTTCCAAATAACTAAGATATAAAAACTTCCCTAAGTATTCATGTAAAACTGAAGACAGAATGAAATGTCTCAGTGTTTTCCTGGATAATGTGTACATGGTATGCACATTCTTTTCTGGTACCATATATTTCATTACGATACCTGATCTTTTACGAGACAACCACATTAGATCAAGCACCTACAAATGCCATTGCTGAAGACTTAGAATACTTAGCCTCATTCATTAATAAATGTATATCAAAATGGCATAGAACCCAGAAATAGGCCCCCCCAAAAAAAATTTCAGAGTCGACTAGACACAAAAGTGTTCTTTCTGAAATAGTGCTGGTGATCTGTAAATGTACACATTCACCTGGAAAATATATATAAGTTGATCAAAACCCTGGAAACATGCAGTTTCTTTGATCCTACCAGTCAAATTCTAATTTGATTAGAAATCAGAATTCTGGCAGAATCAGTCATCACAGAATGAGGACACATGTTTACCCAGAAGAATATTATAATATCAATTGTCGGAAGTGGACAGAAGTTTGACACTGCGTAGTCAATGTAAAATTGCCTAATAAACACTAGAATGTCATAGGATAAAATGATACACAGTGGTTAAAAGCAGTATCACTCATGTCCTAATGTACTGAGCCCACTCGACTCATTTGTATTTGCAAATGCTTGGAGTACAGCCTGGGATAAAAGAAGCCAAAATTTTACCCACTAGTCTGGGTGGGAAAAGAGAAACGATTTTAAGTTTATGAGATTTGATTGTTCTGATTTCCCTATCCTCTGAGAGTCTAATACATGCATATAAAGTCCATTATGGTTTGCCTACCATATATTTAGTAATTACATTTGCATGTGGAGCAGTCACAGAGAAGGCTAGAGTTTTTGCAAAGACGACACAAAAGCAAGGCTTACTGGGTTGTTCACTGGAGTGCTCCACAGTGAAGGGAACATTCTAGGGCTGTGCTGACCAGAGCTATACCCTGTGCCTAGTGAGTACGTAACTAGCTCAGCTAAGAAACTGATCTTTTATTTCTAATGAACAAGAATAAAAACTCCTTATTGTTTTTCAAGACCAGCGTGGCATTGCATGCTTGTGGCAAAATGAGATTTAGTGAGCACGCTTCTTTGTTCAAGGAGACGGTGCTTTTAACCCGTTAGTTCACATTTATGGAGCACCACAGCCCACGAGGCTCCTGGACTTTGCATTTCTGTAGTGAACGGGCCTGGAGCACGGTGAAAAGGAGGAGCAGATATGGGTTTTATTTTCTAAGATTTGTTTGTGTGTTTCCTTTTTAATTTATTCTTCTTGCTGGGGTTCAGGAGCCACCCCACAAACCACATGAACACCAATCTCGGTCAGACAGGGATAGTTTATTGAACACACACCTAAAGACTGATGGATGAGGGCAACAGCTTCAGACTCTGGAGCTGAAGATGCCCATCGGTACCTTATCCAGGGTGAGCTTATGTAGGGTAAAAAGCATAACGAGCTCATCAGCAGGTCCAGGGGCGCTGCAGGGTGGTTGGCCTTTCTGCCACACTTCTTTAGATGTAACAGTTCGAGCTGACCCCTGTCCTGACTGGCACCGGGTAAAGGCTGCAGCTGGGGACTTTCCAAGGAGAGCAGTTCTCAAACTGCGATAACAAACCTCTGAGTGTAGCAGGATATATGGTCAGTTTGACCTCACTCTGAGCCAAATTATTTTTCTGTGTCTTATGGTCAGGCTTAATTCTTAATTTTTTTTATCAGCAATGTGGAATGGCTGGCAGGCCTGAAGCGAAATGGTTGTAGTTATTTCTAAGAAGTACTCTCAAGGAATGTCAACACTTCTCTCACATGCTACAAACTGACTCCAGTTTCCCCTCCCTCTCCTTCCCCAAGTCCCTCCACCTCCACCTTCCCTCTTCCTCCCACCCACCCCCCGCTTCATTTCCCCTCAGAAGAGAGCAGGCTTTCTGGGCACATCAAACAAATCTAATGTAACACATTTGCTTGTTATTTTTATGTGATGTGTGTGCCTGCATGCATTCATGTTCACCAGGAGTCCATCCATGGAGGTTGGAAGAGGGCATCAGGTCCCCTGGAGCTGGAGTTACAGACTGTTGTTAGCCGCCATGGGAACAGAGCCAGGGCCCTCTGCAAGAGCACTAACTGCCCGTGACCTCCAAAAGTGAACAGAAAAATGTTTCCTTTCCTCGTACCTTGCACTACAGTGTGTGCTTTAAAAGCTATTTTCTCCAGGTCAAATTTAATATATTTAAGAGCTTTAAAAAGTACATGCTACCTTTTCTTCACTAGAAAAGAAAGGGACACAATTCTTAATTCTTCTTAACCAGGATTATTAGATTTTTATAGCACTTAGGATAATATAACTATTATACTCTAATGAGAGAATAATGTTTTTGAAATAATGAAATTATGGCAGAACCATTTAGACATAATTATATAGCCAGAATAAAATTTTCAATTAGGCTTTCATTACATTGCAATTAACTCTGCACTTGAACACTAACATTAGTGTGGCTAGTTTTGCTTGTGTCTTGCATTTTTTAAAAAATAGCATTTTTTCTCTTTATTCACATTAGTCTGAGGAGGTACCTGAAAAATTAAATTAAAATATCAGTCATTTCTAAAGCATGAACAAAATATAAAAGAAAGCATGCCTCAAGTTATTTATTTGCATTGAATGAATTATCTGTTGCTGTGTGGCAAATTTATCTAAACCTTTATTGCTTAAAGTGCTAATAGTTGCAAAGTTTGTGAGGGTGAATATGTAACTTACTTTTCTCATCATTGTGCCAAAATATCTGACAGAAAATCTAAGCCAAAAGGGTTTATTTTGGCCTCAGATTTGGAAGTTTTGGTCCACTGTGGCAGAGAAGGCTTAGTGGAGTTCACGGCATAGGAGCCTGTGGTCCTCATATCTCCCTAGTGGACAGGAAGGTAAGAGTACAGAAGGAAGGGGCCAAGGATAATACACCCTCAAGGATCCTCCCCTGTGACTTCCCCGCCTCTTCTTGTTCTGTAGTCTCTCAAAATATCACCACAGGTTGGAGAACAAAGTTCAAAACATGAGTATGTAAGGAAATTTTGTATTGAAGCAGCAGCAGTGAGGATCCTAGCTTAGCTTAGTGGGGCAGGTCTCGTGCAGGCCTTGTGTAACCTTTAGTCGAGCTGTCAGTAAGTCAATGCTACCATCATCCATAGGGGTATCCTAAGCATTTCCAGTGTAGCTGATAGCAAGAAGACTCAGGTCCTTCTTACTACTGAAAATGTGATCTCAATACATGGGCCTTGCCACCACACATGACCTAGACCTTCTAAAGTAGAAAGGGAAAACCCTCAAGGTCTGAGCTTTAGGAAGAAAACTAGAAGACCAAATGCTCAGACGCTCTGAAAACATATATACAAGTAACATTACACAGACTGAGCAAGTGTGTGTGTGTGTGTGTGTGTGTGTGTGTGTGTGTGTGTGTGTGCGCATACCTTAAATTATATGACTTATAGATGGCTCTAGTCCATGGGCTGGAGGCCCAGAGTAAATAAAAAGAGAAAGCCATCTGAGTGTGGCTGTTCCCTTCTTTCTTCTTCCCAGTACTCCCAGATGTGACCAAGTAGCCCCATGTCCCTGCAGCCACAGTCGGGAGGTGTCATACCTTCTTGAGCACAATAGATCTTCAAAACATGAGGCAAAACAAATCCTCCTCTCCACATTACTTTGCTTTTTGTCACACATTTGGTCATGGTACCGAGTTAAACACCAATTCAGTTGTTTGCTAGCTTGGTGGATCAATCTTTACTATATTATAGACAAGTGGGCCAGGCCAAAGCTATATTTTGAATTAGCATAGAACTTACATTCTGAAATTTGGAGTCAAACTTCAGAGCTGAGCCATATCTGTTTGTTTCTTCCAGGTTTTTCTGAGGTCTGTCATACCATAGTTATAATATTGTCTGATTCACGTTATCCTGCTAGGAAAAATATACCTGTGGGAGATCAGGTCATGCACAAAAGTGTGCTACCCTGTATATACTAGGGGTTCTACAAGATTCTTCATGAATGAAAGCTTAAGAAAACTCAGATGTGTCTCAATTCTTCATGAAAGGGACAGAAAAAATGTGATGGTGTACACCCTGCACATCTGTGCTGACGGACACAGGCATCTGTGTGGGCTAACTCTTGTTCCTGTGCTTTCCCTGGTTGTCTCCCTGAGAATCTCATGCAATTCAGCGGCATTCACAGATTTAGCTGGAGCTTAGGGTTCTCCCTGACTTGTGTGGTACCTGATCAACATGCCATCAAGATGATTAATTGGCTTCTCAAACCCATCAAGTGTAGAGCAAGATATCGTCACTTTCAGAATCATAGCAAAGAGAAAAGGCAGTGAAATGAGCACAAAACCCTGACACCAAATCAAGGGCAGCACAAGGAAGGGGGACATAAACAGAAGAAGAAAAGGAGGCCAGGATGGGAAAGAGAAAAGGTGAGAATGAACAAGACAGTATTAAAGACAAATCTCCCAGGACCTTGTTTTTCCTACTTCATAAATAAAGGTATAGAAAGATTAAATAGATTGCCTAAAACTCTAACTAAGTGTTTTCTTCCAACATATATTTTCCAATATACATCATTCTTCTAATCTTAGAGATATAATACTAGGATAGACACAGGTAGACCTCAGAACGGAGTCCTGGTTTAGATCCTTACACATGCCTCTACCCAGTGCGAATCATCACAAGCGTCTTAAGTTAAATCCAGATTTTGCCATCAGATATGTAAAGGGTTTAGAGACTGTATACAGTTAACTGGACCATAGTGCACAGATGCTGACAGCTATCACTCTCTGAGAAAAGTTGGTAAATTAGCAAATGAATAGTAAGAGAAGGGCCTTGACGTCCTACCAAACTAAGTAATTGATGTGTTATTGGCAGCCTGTGTGGTTATGGGAAACTCTTCATGTAGACGTCACTGTTTCCCACCTTTTCATGTCTGTTTATTTTTTTGAATAGCAGTCAAAATAAGTAGAAAGTGATGATTCTCATCCCTATTTTTGTCAGCTGTACACCTTTGGATGACAGACATTCTTCCTATGAGCCTTTTTCCCCAAAGCAATGTCTCTGAACCTACAACTTAGTCTTTACCTGGGAGCTTGTTAGAAATGCAAACTTCAGGCCCATGACATACCCACTGATTTGCTTCCACATATGAAGGCATGAATGTGCACCTGTGTTCCTATGATTGGGGAGAAAGAAAGAGGCAGATTCTCAGAGCTCACTGGCCACCCAGCCTAGACAAATGGGGAAGCTCTATGAGAGACTTGGACTCAAAAAGTAAGGTGGGTGGAAGCCAAGGATGTAGCTGAATAGTAAGTAGAATATTTGCCTGGAGTACATGAAGCCCTAGGTTTGACCTCCAGTAATCACACACACACACACACACACACACACACACACACACACACACACACACACACACGGGGGAGGGGGGAGAGAGAGAGAGAGAGAGAGAGAGAGAGAGAGAGAGAGAGAGAGATCTATTAATCTATCCTGATTCAAAGAATTGACATAAGCATGACTACACATTTCCACATGAATACATATACAAAGATCCCCAGGTAGCTCATCACATGTTGGGTTTGGGAAAGCCCAGCTCTAACTTCAGTTACCTCCACTGATAAAAGTGAGCGCATCCAAACAGCTGACCTAGTACCTGAAGGTGCTCAGTGGAGCATTGTTTCTCAGACCTCCTCCTCTCGTGCAGTAACAGTAACCTGGGAATGTCTGGGGAAGACCCAAGTGTTCTTGTTAAACCGCTCTTTACTCCCTGGCTAGGGAAGCCTCATCCTACCTGCTCCAATGCTCTAGAGTCCCTGAAAGAAAGAACAAATGTGTAGCATTATTTTTAATATGTCTTAACTAGCTCATTGGCTGGGCCATTCAAGAACCTCCACATGGCTAACACACTCCTCTCCAATATTCTTGAGTTATTACTTTCGAAAATGTATACTTTATCTCTGATACATGAGACCCAATCAGGGGAGTGGCCCTTGGTGCCGCTTTTCCCTGATTCTTACTTACATGGTTGGTTCTCTGACTACCACAGCTCTCATGTTTGTATCCTCTTCCTTGCTTCTGCCCTAGGGAATCTCCTCCCTCTCCTGCATTTCCACTCTCGGAATCCTCAGTCCCGCCTCTATCCCTCTGACAAGCCATTGGCTGCTGGCTCTTTATTGACCAGTCAAGAAGCCAACTGTTGGCAGGGACCCGCAGAGGATATGCGAATTCCCATCTAAGCACAAATCGAATCCCCAACAACTCTGTATTTGCAAGTTTATTTTTATTCTATCAACTGCTGGGCCATTGTAAGGAATCAATAGTGCTGTGTGTTTTGACATTGATTTTTACATGCAAGCTTAAATTGAAGACTGTATTTTGCTTATATGGAATTATTTTTATATGATACTTATTTGTAGCTAAGTATAAAGGTAATGAATGCTTATCATGAACTAGTTAGAAAATTCCTACCGCTGATGCTAACATTGGCTTATTCTTACTAGTATTATGGCAAGCAAAAATAAGATTTTACCAGGAACTCTTTTTTAAACCTGTCTGAATATTATGTAACTTGAGGAAAATTAGATGATTCTCTATTGTTCTGATTCTACCAAAATTTATCTACCCCTAGTTGAGTGATTTTGTTCTAATTTTGTTCACTATTTAAATCATTCTTCATGAGTCTTTGTTATAGAAAATTTTTTAGCACGGAATCCCCAGAGGAAGAGATTACTTAACCAAGGAATGTTTGATACCTTTCCTGTCAAACAATATGCCAACTTCCAGCAAGACTTATGTTTGCCCATTTGTTATAATGGATATCACTATTCATATCACTATGCATAGAGGAAGGTAGGGGCCGGGGAGAGGCCTCCGAGCCCTCTCCGAGAGCACTTCCTTGTGCTCAGTTGCCAAGAGCGCTCATGTTTGCCATGTTTCCTTCACTGGGTAGGCATGACTGATGACGTCATTGTCCAGCAATGACCAGGTTAACTGTCTGTGCTTCTCCCCTCAGAAGGAGCTGGGAGGTAGACTCTCCTGCATCCTTTGTGATAGGGTGATGATCCTCCCTCACTCTGCAGCCATCTAGGACCTCAGACTCCAGTTGTCACTTTAACAAACAAGACATTTCTCAGGAAGTTCCAAGAATTTTAAGATCTATAAACCACAAAACTGCCCCAAACCGTATGTGTAACACACCTCAGATGAACACCTTCTCAAGAGGTTCTGGTCTTACCTGTTGGTTGTCCTGGCCTTTTGTATCCTCCATTTTCTAGGGAAAACTATCAACTGATCAATGGAAAATGCTGATAAGCAGGAGCAAGCTACTTAATCTATAAACAAGGACAGGAAGCTGCTGAGACTGAGAGAAGCTAAGGCTTTGCATCCAAATGTTTCAGACCATGTGGTCTACACATTGTCTGTTTGGTGAGGTCCACACAGATGAAATAAGGTGACAGAGGGAGTGGAGGTGTCCAGAGGAAGATTGCCACCTACACAAGGGACCCATGGGCAATAAATTTCCTAAATATAGAATGCATCTAGCTTAGATAAACAGAACAAGTGAACAAAGACAGACAACCAGCCTTAAGGATGTCTGAGAGCTCGGTGAAGCACCAACACAGGAACAATGACTGTAGGAGGAGGGTGCAGGTGGGCTCATGACCTGTCCACACACTCTACCTGCGCATGCCCTTTGCTAGCTGACTTGAATTCTGAATTTGAAGTCTTTCATTTGCAAACCAGGCTTGGTCACTACTTATAAGACCGTTTTGAGGATTGAATAAGGAGACATAATCTGTTGAGACCCAGTGTCTCTACTGTATCCTGGGTGGCATTGGGGGTTATAGACGTTTATTACATTTCACCTGAAAATGAGAGTTTGGGCACTAGGTGCAGTTAGCTAACTGTGTGGGGGGGAGGGGAAGGGGGGTGTTGACTTAGGGAAGATATAAAGTCCTTGTCCGACAATCACTAAAGCAAAGGAGCACTCTCTGCAATAAATGCAAGAATTCAAGGCCATGCTAGGAAAAAAATGGTGAAGAGCAATTCCAATACCTGGCATCAGGGGTTCTCAACCTGTGGGTCAGGACCTCTTTGGGGTCATATATCAGATACTTACCTTACAATTCATGACAATAGCAAAGTTATAGTTATGAAGTAACAATGAAATAATTTTATACTTGGGGATTACCACTACATGAGGAGCTATATTAAAGGGTTGCCGCATTAGGAAGGTTGAGAACCACTGTCCTACACAGTTCTGAACAGAGTATTTAACAGTTTATATTTGAGTAGTTTTATAAAGAAATAGATTAAAAAATGTCAAGGTGTGCCCAACTGTTTGGACCATTATCACAAAGCAAATCACCTCTGGCTAGGCGGCTTATAAGTGTAGAATTTATTTCTCGCTCTTCTTGGGGATGAGACGTTCAGAATCTAAGCAGCAGCAGATTTCCTGTTTGGAGATGGCTTTGGTTGCTGTATGGCAGTCTTCCAAGGGGGTCCTTCTATGGTGGAAGGCTAAAGAAGCCCCTCTGTATAGTGATTTTTATTAGGATGTGAATTCTTCTCAAGGGGGCTCTCTCCCCATGGCCCAATTTCATCTAGTACTCCTATTACTTTAGGGGATAGACTTTTAACATATGAACACATGGGGAGCACACACATTTGGTAAATAGCAGATAGGCTCTCACCAAAGATAAAAAATGGACATTAGCAACCAATGAAGCCATGATTTCTGAGCAAAGAGTGGAAAACAGTGTGAGTGTCAAAGCAATCTATGAGTCCTATGATCTGGCCAAGCCAGCAGACATACAGGGAGCATCACGTAAGCAATGTGTCACAAGCATCCACAAGAGGCAGCTGAACAATACGCTGCCTGGGTGTGTTAATAGCACAGGATTTAAAATAAATAAAATGCACACTGCTGCTTCCTGCCAGCAGGAGTATGGCAGCCTTCTTAGAAGTATACAATAAACAGAAAACAAAATGACTAAGTACAATAATTCATTTGACTTGTCAAAAATAAAAATAACAACGCAGAGGTCTGGGACGGTTATATCACATTTGATTTCCGAGCCTTACGAGAGTGTATTGCAAAGTGTTCATTTTGAGCTTTCCCTCTCACCTGTCTTCGTTATTGAGTTTTACCCTATACTGATATAATATTTGTTCTTTTTTTTTTTTTCCGGAGCTGGGGACCGAACCCAGGGCCTTGCGCTTCCTAGGTAAGCGCTCTACCACTGAGCTAAATCCCCAGCCCTAATATTTGTTCTTAAATATAAGCACAAATGCCTGTTTGACGCAGCACGAGCTGTGAAGAGAACACCCAATCAATGGATAGCATCGGCAGCTTGTAGTAAGGAAATGTTTTCAAAAACTGTTTGTCCTTTATGACTTCCATTAAAATTCCCACCCTTTTCAGGGCTGTATTATAGGTGTCTTACTCTGCTTAAATCCCCATAGTCACCATGGCCATCTGATGGGTTTCTTACTCCCAGCATGGTATTTTTTTTTTGTTTTGTGGGGTTTTTAACATATCATCTGTATTGATTCTGGGAATTTCCCATCATGCATCATGATCGTACTCATTCCCCAGTCCCCCATGTCTGAGCCACACTTGTAAACCCCCACAAACAAAAAAGTAAAATAAAAGTAAGAGGTTTTTGGTGGTTGTTGTTGTTGTTTTCTCTAATGTGTTAGCCATACATTCACTGGACCATGGCCAAACTCTCAATGGCCGCCATGTTAACTAGAGCTGTCTGTCCTTCCCCTCCCACACTGTAGCCAGAGGCCATCAACTGTGGAAAGGCACACTTCAGCATACATACAGATTTGCGGGGAGGAGTGGAAGGGGGCGCCTGTCCCGCGCTCGACTTTCCGCCGGCAAGAAGCACGCGAGACATTGAAATTCTTGCTATGACTGATACTTTATTCCTATCTCATGGAGAAGTCCCGCGCGCCGGCCAGGCGCGCCTATTTAACCCTCGAGCACGCATCCACACCTGATTGGTTGCTTACTCATGATCTCATCAGGCACGCCCCGGAATGGGCAAAGACCTGGCAGGAAGGCACTCTTGCACATGCGCACAGTTAACTACCTGAAAGTGGGGGCCGGCTGGCGCGGCGAAGGTTGGAGCCATCTTGCAATGGCGGAGTCTATCCTGACCTACCACGTGGGGCGCAGTGGAAGACAGCGCCAACTAGTGGTGGCGAACGTATTGCGGCCCTCTACAGGCACCCTTTGGTCTGTGCATTGAAACTGTGTTGTTTGTCTGTAGGCCAAGTTGACTCCAGGGGGCATGCTGATATGAGTGGCCTGTACTGCCACCAGAGGCCATGTTGGTATCTGCGGTCCAAGCTCCCTCCAAGGGCTTGGGTCCATGGTCCCACTGAAGCTGGGAACCATGTTCATGGCCTGAACTGTTGCCAGAAACCACCTAGAAACCTGTGATCCATTCCCCTACTGACTTGCAGAGCAAAGAGGTTGCTTTTGTTGTGCTGTCAATGACTGCAGATGCACAGTTGAGAAGGAAGAACATGGAAGACTTCTATAGAGCACTGGTGGTGTTAATGTGCTTGAGAAGAGTGAAACTAGCTTAAGTCTCAGACGCTCTCCTCCACCGTGGTCCAATAG
Organism: Rattus norvegicus; assembly: GCF_021556685.1. Lineage (NCBI taxonomy): Eukaryota > Metazoa > Chordata > Mammalia > Rodentia > Muridae > Rattus > Rattus norvegicus. The sequence continues at coordinate 12,912,334 of NC_141537.1, read as the reverse complement.
AACACAATTTCATTCATCCTCACCCCTAGGCAGAGTCTCAGTGTGGAATGGCATCCCATGAATAGTTTACCTGAGTTCTTGTTCTATTATTATAAATTTTCTTTTGCCACCCTTTCAAGTTGAAATGTTTTTATTGGCTATTTTTTATTTACATTTCAAATGTTATTCCCTTTCCCGGTTTCCTGTCCATAAGCCCCATTCCACCCTCTTCTTGCTTCTTCTATAAGGATGTTCACCCTCCCCAACCAACACCCTCCTGCCTTTCCACCCTGACATTCCCCTACACTGGGGAGCCCCGCCTTGGCAGGACCAAGGGCCTCTCCTCCCATTGGTGCCCAACAAGGCCATCCTCTGCTACATATGCAGCTGGAGTCATGTGTTTATCCATATGTAATCTTTGGGGAGTGGTTTAGTCCTTGGAAGCTCTGGTTGGTTGGTATTGTTGTTCTTATGAGGTTGCAAGCCCCTTCAGCTCCTTCAATCCTTTTTCTAACTCCTCCAATGGGTACCCTGTTCTTAGTTCAATGGTTTGCTGCTAGCATATGCTTCTGTATTTGTCACACTCTGACTGAGCCTCTCAGGAGACAGCTATATCAGGCTCCTGTCAGCATGCACTTCTTGGCTTCATCAATATTGTCTAGTTTTGGTGGAGATATATATATATATATGCTGGCTGAATCCCCAGGTGGGACAGTCTCTGAATGGCCATTCCTTCAGTCTCTGCTCCAAATATTGTCTCCATATCAGAATAAAATCCAGTCATTCGAGAATGACAGAATGATAGCTTCCACTTTCTACACCTGATCTTGTCTACTATTCCTTCTTAGCAAAGCAAAACCAACTCATCAACCTGCCAACTAAAGGCTGCCCCTCTCTGGTGCTCACGCAGCTTGGGAATCCCAGCGTGGTCTGGGATTCTCAAGATCTCAGGCAATGAAAGACAAATGGGCACATTGGACTTTATAAAATTAGAACCTTATATTCATCAAACAATGTGAGCATCAAACTAAAAACAATCATGGAGTGGGAGACAAAATATGAAACCTTCATAAAGGTATTTACAGACATTGTATTCTTAGTCATCCCAAACTAGAAACAATCACTGTGTTCTCTGATAAGTAACTTAGTAGATCCACTGTAGTATACTCAGAGAATTCCATGTTATTCAACATAAAAAAGAGATGAGCTCTCAAACCACGAGAAGGTGTGGAGAGAATATAACTGCTTATCCTTACAGGATAAGGGACTGATAACTAGAAAAGCTACATAATTCCTATAATTCAGCAAAAAAATGATCTTTTTAAGTTGGAAAATTTCTAATAGACATTTCTTCAAATACAATTTACCAATCCACACATGAGAAAATAATATTACTAGCCATTAAAGAAATGCAAACCAAAATTATACTAAGGTACCACTTTATTTTCACTAGATTTACTATTGTCAAAAGCAAAAAATTATGTTCTGGCAGTATATATGTAAATCAGATCTCTTGTATATTGCTGGTGGCATTGGAAAATGATACTATGCTGTGGAAATTTCTCCTGTGAGGATTCTTCAGGAAATTAAATACAGAATTGCCAAATAATTTAACAGTACCATTTCTGGGTATAAATATTATATTTATATATAATAAAATATATTTATACCCAGAAATGATATATATAAGTTTTATATATATGTATATATATACCCAAATTTAATATGTGTCTGTGTGTGTATGTGAATATATGTGTGTGTGTTTATGTATGTGTGTATGTGTGTATGTGTATGGGTATATGCAGAAGTACAACTGTTAGATATGGCAATTCTGTATTTAATATACATGTATTATATTTAATATATTATTTAATTTTTATTTAGTATACTTATTACATATTTATTTGTATATATGTTTAATATATTATATATAACAATGTATAATACAAAATAATATATAAGTATACAGAGATAATGTAAAGACTCAAATGCTGACACTATCCACAATTGTGAAAACTGTCAAGCAATTCCAGAATCCATAGATGAGCTATTCCCAGGGTGACCCTGAGACACAGCTCTCTGTACCCAGATCCCATGGGTAGAAAACTTGATTCTCAGAAGTGCAGACAAACCTGAGAACACAGGGGAGACTACCACTTCTGCTCACATTCCTGGACCAAGAGGAATATGCCTGGAACTGTCTGGACACAGGAACCAAGAAGCAGACTGGAACCAGACCTGCACCCAGAGCTGACCCTGGGACACAGATCTCTGTACCAAATCCTGTGGATAGAGAGCACGATTCTCAGAAGTGCAAACAATCCTGAGCACACATCCTGCTGTGAGAAAGTCGGTCTCCAGGGTGCTGACACACAGGCTTTTAGGAGGGTCAAGCCACTCTCAGAGACAACAAGATCAACTAACACCAGAGATAAATACATGGCAAGAGGCAAGGGCAAGACCCTAAGCAACAGAAACCAAGGCCACTTGAAATCATCAGAACCAAGTTCCCCCACCACAGCAAGCCCTGGATATCCCAACACAGCCGAAAAGCAGAATTTTGATGTAAAATCGCAACTCATAAGAATATTAGAGGACTTTAAGATGGACGTAAATAACTCCATTAAAGAAATACACAACACGGGTAAACAGGTAGAAGCTCTTAAAGAGGAAATCCCTTAAAGAATTACAGGAAAACATAACCAAACAGGTGAAGGAATTGAACAAAACCATCCAGGATCTAAAAATGGAAATAGAAACAATAAAGAAATCACAAAGGGAGACAACCCTGGAGATAGAAAACCTATGAAAGAGATCAGGAGTCATAGACTCAAGCATTACCAACAAAATACAAGAGATAGAGAGAGAGTTTCAGGGGCAGAAGATAGCATAGAAAACATTGACACAACAATCAAAGAAAATGCAAAACACAAAAAAAGATCCTAATCCAAAACATCCAGGAAATCAAGGCCACAATGAGAAGATCAATCCCAAGGATAATAGGTATAGAAGAGAGAGAAGATTTCCAACCTAAAGTAATATCTTCAACAAAATCATAGAAGAAAACTTCCCTAACCTACAGAAAGAGATGCCCATAAACATACAAGAAGCCTACAGAACTCCAAATGGATTGGACAAGAAAAGAAATTCCACCTGTCACATAATAGTCACAACACCAAATGCACAAAACAAAGAAAGAATATTAAAAGCAATAAGGGAAAAAGGTATATAACATACAATATATAAAGGCAGAACTATCAGAATTACACCAAAATTCTCACCAGAAAATATGAAAGCCAGAAGATCCTGGGCAGATGTCATACAGACCGTAAGAGAACACAAATGCCAGCCCAGGCTACTATATCCAGCAAAACTATCAATTACCATAGATGGAGAAACCAACATATTCCATGACAAAACCAAATTTACACAATATCTTTCCACAAATCCAACCCTACAAAGGATAATAGATGGAAAACTCCAACACAAGGGGGAAAACTACAAAATGGAAAAAGCAAGAAAGTAATCTAATTTCAACTAACCCAAAAGAAGAGAGCCGCACAAACATATTTCCACTTCTAACAAAAAATAACAGGAAGCAACAATCATTGGTCCCTAATATCTCTCAACATTAATGGATTCTCCAATAGAAAGACATAGACTAATAGAATGGATATTTAAAGAGGACCTAGCATTTTGCTGCATACAGGAAACATACCTCACTGACAAAGACAGAGACTACCTCAGAGTAAAAGGCTGGAAAACAGTTTTTCAAGCAAGCTGGAGTAGCCATTCTAATATTGAATAAAATCAACTTTCAACCAAAAGTTATCAAAAAGTATATGAGAAGACACTTCACATTCATCAAAGGAAAAATCTGCTAAAATGAACTCTCAATCCTGAATATCTGTGCTCCAAATGCAAGAGTCCTACATTCATAAAAGAAACCTTACTTAAGCTCAAATTACACATTGCCTCTCACACAATAAGGAGACTTCAATACCCAACTCTCATCAGTGGACAGATCATGGAAACAGAAATTAAACAGAGACAGAAAGAAACTAACAGAAGTTACGAACCAAATGGACTTAACAGATATTTATAGAACATTTAATCCTAAAACAAAAGGATATACCTTCTTCTCAGCACCTCATGACACCTTCTCCAAAATTAACCATATAATCGGTCACAAAACAGGCCTCAACAGATACAAGAAGATTGAAATAATCCCATGCATCCTATCAGATCACCACGAACTAAGGCTGGTCTTCAATAACAACAAAAATGACTGAAAGTCCACATACACAAAGAATTGAAAAACACTCTACTCAGTGATTACTTGGTCGGGGAAATAAAGGAAAAAAATTAAAGACTTCTTAGAAATTAATGAAAACAAAGGCACAACATACCCAAACGTATGGGACACAATGAAAGCTGTGCTAAGAGGAAAACTCATAGCTCTGAGTGCTTCCAAAAAGAAACTGGAGAGAGCATACACTAGCAGCTTGACAGCACACATTAAAGCACTAGAACTAAAAGAAGCAAATACATCCAAAAGGAGTAAGTGGCAGGAAATAATCAAACGCGGCTGAAATCAACTCTTTAGAAACAAAAAGGACTATACAAAGAATCAACAAAAACAAAAGCTGGTTCTTTGAGGAAACCAACAAGATAGATAAACCCTTAATCAAACTAACCAGAGGGCACAGAGAGAGTATCCAAATTAACAAAATCAGAAATGAAAAGGGAGACATAACAACAGAATTTGAGGAAATTTAAAAAAAAAAACATCTGATACTACAAAAGCATATACTTAACAAATTGGAAAATATGGATGAAGTGGACAATTTTCTAGACAGATACCAGGTACCAAAGTTAAATCAAGATCAGATAAACAATGTAAACAGTTCCATAACTCCTAAAGAAATAAATGCAGTCAATTAAAATCTCCCAACCAAAAACAGTCTTGGACCAGATGGTTTTAGTGCAGAATTCTATCAGACCTCCATAGAAGACCTAATGCCAATACTGTCCAAACTATTCCACAAAATATAAACAGAAGGAACACTACCCAATTCCTTCTATGAAGCCACAATTATGCTTATACATAAACTACACAAAGACCCAACAAAGAAAGAGAACTTTAGACCAATTTCCCTTATGAATATCGATGCAAAAATCCTCCATAAAATTCTCCCAAACAAATACTAGACACATCAAAATGATCATTCTTCATGATCAAGTAGGCTTCTTCCAGAGATGCAGAGATGGTTTAATAGGAGAAACGCATCAACATAATCCACTACATAAATAAACTCAAAGAAAAAACACGATGCTGAGAAAACATTTGACAAAATTCAATACCCTTCGTGTTAAAATCTTGGAAAGATCAGGAATTCGAGGCCCATATCTAAACATAGTAAAAGCCATATACAGCAAACCAGTAGCCAACATCAAACTAAATGGAGAGAAACTTGAATCAATCCCACTAAATTAAGGACTAGACAAGGCTGCCCACTCTCTCCCTACTTATTCAATATAGTTCTTGAAGTTCTAGCCAGAGCAATCAGACAACAAAAGGAGGTCAAGGGGATACAGATCGGAAAAGAAAAAGTCAAAATATCACTATTTGCAGATGATATGATAGTATACTTAAGTGACCCCAAAAGTTCCACCACAGAACTCCTAAACCTGATAAACAATTTCAGCAAAGTGTCAGGGTATAAAATTAACTCAAATCAGTAGCCTTCCTCTACTCTAAGGTTAAAAAGGCTGAGAAAGAAGCTAGAGAAATGACACAATAGTCCCAAATAATATAAAATACCTTGGTGTGACTCTAACCAAGCAAGTGAAAGATCTGTATGACAAGAACTTCAAGTCTCTGAAGAAAGAAATTGAAGATCTCAGAAGATGGAAAGGTCCCTCATGCTCATGGATTAGTACGATTAATATTGTAAAAATGGACATCTTGATGAAAGCAATGTTCAGATTCAATGCAAAACCTATCAAAATTCCAACTCAATTCTTCATAGAGTTAGAAAGAGCACTTTGCAAATATATTTGGAATAACAAAAAACCCAGGATAGCTAAAACTATCCTCAACAGTAAAAGAACTGGGGGAATCACCATCCCTGACCTCAATCTGTATTACAGAGCAATAGTCATAAAACTGTATTGGTACAGAGACAGGCAGATAGATCAAGGGGATAGAATTGAAGATTCAGAAATGAACCCACACATCTATGATCACTTAATCTTTGAAAAAGGAGCTAAAACCATCCAGTAGAAAAAAGACACCATTTTCAACAAATAGTGCTGGTTCAACTGGCAGTCAGCATGTAGAAGAATGCAGATCAATCCATTCTTATAGCCCTGCACAAAGCTCAAGTCTAAGTTGATCAAGGAACTCCACATAAAACTAGATACACTGAAACTAATAGAAGAAAAAGTGGGGAGGATCCTGGAACACATGGGCACAAGGGAAAATTTCCTAAGCACCAATGGCTTATGCTCTAATATCAAGAATCGACAAATGGGACTTCATAAGATTGCAAAGCTTCTGTAAGGCAAAGGACACTGTCATTAGGATAAAACAGCAACCAACAGATCGGGGAAAGATCTTTACTCATCTGATACAGAGCTAATATCCAATCTATACAAAGAACTCAAGAAGTTAGACTCCAGAGAATCAAGTAACCCTATTTAAAATGGGGTACAGAGCTAAATAAGGTATTCTCAACTGAGGAGTGTTGAATGGCTGAGAAGCAACTAAAAAATGTTCAACATCCTTTGTTATCAGGGAAATGCAAATCAAAACTACCCTAAGATTCTACCTCACACCAGTCAGAATGGCTAAGATAAAAAAAGTACTCAGGTGACAACAGATGCTGGCCAGGATGTAAAGAAAGAGAAACACTCCTCCATTGTTGGTGGGATTGCAAACTGGTACAACTACTCTGGAAATCAGTCTGGGGGTTCCTCAGAAAATTGGACATTGCACTACCTGAGGACCAGCTATACCTCTCCTTGGCATATACCCAAAAGATGCCCCAACATATAAAAAAGACACGTGCTCCACTCTGTTCATAGCAGCCTTATTTATAATAGCCAGAAAATGGAAAGAACCCAGATACCCCTCAACAGAGTAATGAATACAGAAAATGTGGTACATCAACACAATGGAGTATTACTCAGCTATCAAAAACAATGACTTCATGAAATTCATATGCAAATGGATGGGACTGAAAAATATCATCCTGAGTGAGTTAACCCAATCACAAAAAAACACATATGGCATGCACTCACTGATATATAGATATATATATATCATATATATATCAAAGTATCACAATAAAACTTATTGTCTCTAATTAATATACACTATAACAAAAGAATCCCATAAACAAAGAAATAACTGGACAAAATGTGGTAGTTACACTCAATGAAATATCTAGCTTTAAAAAGTTAGGAAAAAAACAGATTTATGCTGAAATATAGATGAACTGTAAGTTAGTTATTTTCCTGTTATGCAACCAAGTCCTGTCAAGAAACAAGTTAAGAGAATAAAGATTGTTCTGGGGCTGCAGTCTATGTTGGCAGGGAAACCATGGTGTCTAGAGTGGGAAGCCACCTGTGACCCTGCTCTCAGTTTAGGGTCATAGAAAGATTAATCCTGGTACTTCTCAGGCTTTCTCCCCCTTACTCAGCCTGGACCATCAGCCTATGGGACAGTTCTACCCTCGTTTATGCTGGTCCTCTCTTCCTAGAGGCAGTTAATCCTCTCTGGAAATGTCCTCCGGAGCACACACACAGAAGTGTATCTCCCTGGCGACTCTAAATCCAGTCATGCTGAAACTGAAAATTAACCATAACCCTAAAGGTTTCCTGCTGAATAAACTAAGCCAGACACAAAAGGGCAAATGCCACATGGATGCTATTATATGGGGTTCCTAGAGAGAGCAGATTTGTAGAAACAGAAATTAAACAGTGGTCACCTAGAGCTGGGAGAAAGGAAAACAGGGGGTAGTGCATAATGGGCACGAGGTTTTAGTCGAGGATCATTAGAACATTCTGGAGGTGAATGGCGGAGGCAGTTGCATACCACTGTGAGTGTTCTAAGTGTTATAAAGCTCTACACTTAAACCAACTCTAAAGGTGCATTTAAGCTCTATGAATTTTTTCATAAAAATAACCCTCTAAAGGACGTTTTTCTCACTTGCCGATTTTTCCTGCTGCTTTCAGCCCCACCATAGCCCTTAGAGGAGAAAACTTGGTTCCATAACATTAGTTCCAGGCCCTGATTCACAGGCTGTCATCACTAGGAGTGCCTCCACCTCAGGGAGCTCTGTCCACACTGCCTTCAGCATTATGATATCTGTCTTCTTTCTCTGGATTGTTGCTCCCAAAGAAGTTGCCATCTTCCTCTGATTGGTTGTCCCACACACAGACACACAGACCCACAGAAACACACACACACACACACACACACACACACACACACACACTTCAGTAATGTGTGCTCTAGTGTCACCTGCCTTCTCCATTCACTCTTTGAGTAAGAGTCTTCCCAAAAGCCTTTGATTTTAAGGTCTCTTCACCCTCTCCTGCAGTGACACCTCCTGCTGGGAAACCAGGCAGTCAGCATGTAGGCACCTCCCACATGAGAGAACCACCCAGGTTCTACCAGACATACAGATGCACTAAGCCCTTCCTTGAGCTCTTTCTTAGTTAATATTCCACACAGCCATCTCATTTTCTCCTTCACTGCTCCATTTTGTCTCAGGGATACCCAGCTAGCAGGGAATCTATCCCATTCATGTGGGAGGGGGGCTTTCCTCTGAGCCTACCTGAGTTTCATACACCCCAGCTATGTAATAACCAAGGACATATTGACCATGCTCCTTGGTTCGTGGGGAACAAGAGCAAGATTTCGTTTTTCTTCATTCATAAGCTCTGGGTCTCTCTCCTGATTCCACTAGCAGGAAAGTGCCTTTGCTCCAGATATAGATACAGTGTATCACTTCAGATACAGAAAATAGGTGCCATCCTGTGAGACACGCGCTGTAAGCACGATCCGGTCATATGCACACTGTTTAGTAGTTGAATCAAAGAGTTGGAAGCATGTGAAGTGCTTGTACATTAGTGTGACTTGCAAACGTGATCTGAGTTGGGCCACGTGATATATTTGATTACATTTCCCTCTCTACGGGTGACTCAAAGTATTTTTAGCACTGTGGTTAATGGATTCATTTTTCTCCTGTTCAGTGTGTTGTTTAAATTCATGCTGCAGTCTAGTTTGCAGTCTTGATTTTCTGGTTTTAGTTGCTTCTTTGTCTTACATTATTCCATGTTACCCAGTGTCCTTCGTCTTTTCTGAAAATCAACACAGTCTGTTTCATCTAATTTCTTTTCTTAGAGCCTCTCACCCTATGCGTGTCATCTCCAGTTGCCTCCAGTTCTGCTGCTTACTCTGAAAGTTGGTATCCGTGAGATAATCTCCCCAGGAGGAGCACTGCTTCACATCTCGGGTGTCCCTCTTTGTCTTCACCTTCTTAAGTATGTCCTAAGAAGGGGTGTATGGGTGATAACCTCTGAGTTGTCTGCCTGGGTCTTTACTGTGCCTCCAAATTGGTGGACAGTTTGTGCAGGTATCAAATTCTGTGTTAAGAACATTCTTCCTTAGAATCTTTAAGGAATCTTTGCATTGGTCTGCAGCCCACACTGCTGATGCGGCTCATGTCATATGTCATTACCGTCTTCCTTTAGGGTTCCACAGTTTTGTGACACTTGTATCATGTATTTCCCATTCCTCCTCTTCACCACACTTCTAGCTTCTTCTGCCTAAGAATTCACATCTTTCTTCTCTGACAAGTTGTATTTTTGTAAACTCCTTTTGTTTTGGATCCTGTGGTATCTTTGTCTCTTTATAAGGTCTTCATCAGAAAGAACAGGTTAAAGTCTTTTCCATTGTGTTTCCTGATTATCTTATGTTTATTGTGTTAGCGCTCATTCTTTCCCCATCCCTTTTGTTGTTTTTGGTGTTGTTGCTGTTCCTCCGTTTTATTTTTCTTGCTCTTGCTCTTAGCACAAGCCTCCCTCAAATATCTTCTTATTCTTAATTTTTGTCTTTGGAACTCACAATAGGGAAGAAATTAATCCCCTGTGAACCTTGCATGTCTAAATGGGGTTTATTAATCGCTGGGCTTCTCTGCAGAATGAGCAAGAGGTATACTGGTCTGTGGGCTAAGGAACAAAAATGTCTCAACAAGGAGGCCTTTGTCTTTAAAGGACATCAGTACACATACTGATAGCCTTAATTCTCTAACAATTTGTTCAACTTCTAAGAGAATGCTCTCTAATTATCAGTCTTTCCTGGGACATAAACTCCTGATCAGCTGTCATCATGTAGCTGGAAAGGGAATGGCTCAGCAGCTCCTGTAGATATCTTTAATTAAGTCACACTTTCTACCGCAGATCTACCTGGCTTTCCTGTTGCCTGGGTCTGTCCTCACACCTAGTCACCTGTCACCTGTCTCGTGTTCTAGGGCATGGTCTCTTCCACAGTTTGATCAGTTGCCACTATGCCAACGGCTTCCAGCTTCATGAAAATCCTGAAAGTTCTCATGGATCAGTAACAACCCTCCCCTCCCATGCACTCCCCTGTTTGTTATGAAGGCACATCTTTTTCTCTGTTGTTGTCAATTTAATTAGTGTCTCAGGAGAACAGTGAAGTAAACATTTCATTCCTGCTATTTTATTTTCCCTTCAAGTATCTATTTAATTTCCAAGTGGTTTTGGGTCATCTTTCTATGGCTGATTTCTTGTCTTTTCAAATCAAGATGTAGCTTTTAAAATCCCAACTGTGATGAATTGATCTGGGCTCTTTATCACTACATTGATGTTTACAAGTCTTCTATAGACTTAGATCATCTATCCTCTTTGTAGAATTCTATTTGTGTCGAGTAACCTACCTTGTTGATTATGTCCTTCAAACCCTTTGAAATGTTTATCTTTAGACCGTTTATGTTACAAATGCTGAAAGAAGGTTATTAAAATATCCCACTCTGGAAAGCATCTTCCCTTCAAACTCTTTGGTTCATTTTAACCTTCCTTATTTATGCACAGAGTTTTTCTTTTGTGGACACCATTTTTATCAGCACCTGAACTACTTCACCCCATCGATGGTTTTTACTCTGAATGCTTCTGCTCCTATGTTATCTGTTTGCTAGGTTTTCTGGACCCTTTATTTTACATCTTACTTTTTTACTATTTAAACTCTGGTTCTCATTAAACAGTTAGGTAGAATTTGTCTCACAGGATATGACAATCTTTTGGTGAAGAAAATTCAAGATTTTAATATTTATTGTGATAACTTTCTTCTGCTTTTTTTCTTCATAAGTAATGATTAGCATATTTTGTTCTTTTTGTCTCTCCTTACTCTTGGGTCCTAGGCATTTCCATTTTGCCATGTTAATTTGGAAATTCTGGTTAACTAACTTCCGTTTTCCCAGGCTCACTCTTTGCTCCCACAGTTGCAATAATATCAGCATTTCTTCTGCTATGTATAAAAGTTAAAAGTGTCAGCCATCCCCTGTCTCTTACAACTTTTCTGCCCACTCTTCTGCAAAGATCATTGAGCCTCAATAAGAGGACGTGGGATATAAATATCCTATTTAGTGCTGAATCTTCTCTGCATCTTGACCAGTTGTGGGTGTGGTAATCCCCAAGTACTGCAAAAAGAAGCTTCTCTGGTGAGGGTCGAGAGATGCAACAATTCATGGGTAGAGCAATAATTCACTAGGAGTCAACTTAATTCTGTGTCTATGTAGTAGATTAGTACCTTCTCCCATAGACTTGTCTGGCCATGTGTTCTAAACCCACTAACAATGAGTTTCATATTCTAGAGTGGGTCTTAAGCCCAATCGGAAAATAGTTGGTTATTCCTATAGCTTTTGTAACACTATTGCACCAATGGGCATGTCTTGTCAGGCCAGTCATTATTAAAGCTCGCAGGGCAAAACTGATGGTGCCTGTCTCCTCTGGTTGCACAGCGTCTTCTAGTACGCTACAGGTTGCCTGGTAAGGATGAAGCTTCCTGGTTGGTATCAGCCTGGTTGTCTGGATGTAATGCCTTTAGCAATGGAGTCTTACCATCAAGGCTAGAGGGTAACCAAGAACATTGGCAAAAACCTAACCTATGGCAGGTTAGAACTCATTGACCAACAGCTCCCAAAGAGGTAAGCCACTCCTGACCTCAGATTTTGTATTTGTTAGCTTCTAGTGTCTAGTGGGGGCACAGTCACCCCATTATAGAGAAACCCCATTTAAACTATTTTTATATGTGTGTGCATAGACTTTAGAAAACTTCTGCAGTAGTAGATTTCCATCGAACTTTTTCAAAAGATCTGTACTATTAGTTAGCAATTACCATATTTCGTCCCTTCTCCCCTGCCCTCCCAATCACACCCCACTTAACCCTTTCTATTCCATCATTCCTTTTTATGCCTTCAGAACACTCATCCTTCCTCCCTTCTCTTGACATGCACTCATGGCCCCTTACTAATAGCCTGACTTATTTGTGTGTTCCAAACAAAACATTTATATCTGGAGATGCAAAGGTCACACCCACAAATGAGAGAAAACATGAAAAGATTTTCCTTTCAGATTGGCTTACTTTACTCAAAATGTTTGTCTGCAGCTCCTCCATTTACCCTCAAAATTTCAAAATTTCATTTTTCTTAACAGGCAAATAATAGCCCATTAGGTAAATACATTAAATTTTTTTATTCATTTCCAGGTCCTAACTATTGTGAATTGAGTGGTGGTGGCTATAAATGACAGATACCTCTCTATTAGGATATACAATCCTTAGTGTATATGCCCAAGACTGGTATAGCTGGACCATGTGATAGGCCTATATTTTTAGTCAATCATCACACTAAATTCTACAGTGACTGGGTAAGTCTGCACTCCATCAGCAGTAAATAAAATTTCTTCCTTCCCCCACATCAGCAATTTAATCATCTTGGCTTTTTTATCATAGCATCGAAGAATCACATTTGAAAGATATTGTATGCAATCTCCCCTTCTTCAAGTGAAAGAACTTACTGGATTAGGTTAGCTGGAAATTTACAGGTTAATTGCTACCTGGAAGTCAGCTTTCCTGATGAAGGAAAAACAATATTTACAAAACACAATAACAGCAACTTCCTTTCTCTATTAGCTCTGCAATGGGAGTAAGGTATCCAGTGGACAATTATATGGATAATATTTTCACGCTAATGATCAGCATTAATATTAGTTAATAGCATTGGAGATTAAGAAGCTCAGTAACAGATATTCTTGGCAATATCTATTTAAAAAGAAAAAGATGCTGGTAAGGCTGAATAACTTCAATTGTGACACATTAGGAAGTAAAAAGAAGTACTGTCAACGAGATCTGACCCGCAGATAGACTGAGCATATGATGCTGACCAGTAGCTAGAGGAGCAGTTACATCATCAGTCAGCCACATCAAAAGCACCACATCAAGTCAGATCCAATATAGGTATGTGCTTGACAGGCAATAAATGGAGACCTAGGTTCACGCTCCATTAAGCTTAATTCGCTCTAGAGCTCATCATTTAACAGAACACATAGTGTTCACTCGGGGAAGAACCAGAGGCCCAGAAGCCAGCTTTTCAGCTAGTACACTAAAAATATGTATTTTATCAAGTTTAGGGCTGTCAGCCAAAAGTAAAGAAAACCATTCCCACTCCCAACCAACTTGGGAAATTTCCTGTCAAGTTTGACAGAGGAAATGGAACCCTGTTGGGAACCCCAGAGTGTACTGACCACCAACTTGATGAGAATGATCTATTACAGTGAATTGTATCCTAGAAAGAGCCAACATGTAAACAGCCACATTTATTGCGAACTTCAAGGAGCCTCTGTTGTCTTAAGAAGTTAGAAATTCTTGACAGACACTGATGGGTCCTCATGAAAGATAGTCAGTGGCTCTGTCTCTTCCTCTGTCTCTCTACCTTCCTCACTCTTCCTCTGGCACAGGAGAAATTCTAATATGGAAACTGTGTCTTTTCTACTTTCTCTAGTCACGTTTTAGACTTTTTTATATGTGGTTCTATTCTGGGTTATAACAGCCATGTTGAGCTCTCTGCTGATCGTACTGAAAAGACTGAAAATCTTCCTATGGGATAGAATTAAGAAACCGATAGGATTGCTTACCCAAAGCAGAAGAAGATGCCCACAAGGAGAAGAGGGAAGGATTGGAGGGGGTATGGGGGCCTGGAGGAAGTAGTTAGCCACAATGCTATGAACCAAGTCAAATACAGCCACAGCTGAGATGCAAGAATAATATAAATCCATATAACAGTGTTTAATTACAAAACTAATAAGAGGGATATCCTGAGGCACATCAGAAAGGCCAAAGACTTAAAATATATCAGAAACTAAGAAAGAGCAAGAAGAAGGCAGATGCCTTTGTGTCTAGAATTCTTTTCCCTTGTTCTCAAGAGCAAGCTTGACGGGTTAATAGAAGCTAAACATCTGTCACTATACAGAAGGCCCAAGGGCAAGGTCTGTGCCATCTTGGCAATCCATGCATCACTTGAGTCTTCTAGGAAGTATTGGGGGACTTGGCATTAGAAAAATAGATGCAATTTCCTCATCCAAACTCAAGAATGCCAAATCATTTTTCTTGTTATCTGGAGGACTCCATCCAGGAAAAATACCCTGATGAGAGACAGCCACTCCTGGCATTTGCTACACATCGAGGAGAAGAGATGAACACTGTTGCTGATATAGGGAAATTAGATTTGAATGACTGTGTGGCATCCATCCCTAGATCTCCTCAATAAGACCATATTTCCTTTGCTAGCATTTCGTCTCCCCTTGAGGTGGACAAAGGAGGTAGACAGATGTACTGTACATTTCTGCTGATGCTGGATAGTGTCCTAGTCTAATTAGTTATCATCACACCTGTATTTTAATATCCACATGCTCTAATCAAACAAGTATGCCCCCACACTCATGTATTGTTTTCCTTTTCTGTAACTCAGTCATTAAGCCTCATTTCCCTTCCAACTCTTGAATCTGGTTGAAATAATAATGGTCTGGGACTAAATAATGGTCTAGGACTAGGGCTAAATGTCTCCAAGTACAATTTTGGAGTCCATCATATGTGTTGAAGACCACTTATTCAGTTCCACTTAAAACCTGTGTCTCCCTTTCCCTCATAATGCTACTCATTACTGCAGTTAAACTGGGCGCCACTTGACCTATAAGTCCTTTGAGAGAAGGGTTGGGTTTGTTTTAATCATCATCATCCCAAGAATTATAAATAATAGTTGCCTAACTAAAGTGGCTATTTACTATGGAGATATAAAATAACTTTATGTGTGTCTCGTCCCAAAAAAATGTTACTTTTTTTTTTAGAGTCTCATTAGCCACTGACCAGAATTTCATTAACAGAATATATTTCCCTTAGAGTTCAACAACAAAAATCAATGGAGTCCTGCATTTTGTTTTACTGGGATTTTGTTGCCAATTATTTCAAGAGTCCATTTTGACAACTCAGGATGCCAGCGCTTCAAGACAAGTTGACCTATTTCTTAGAGTCATGGAAACTGGTTTTGTTCCACCACAGGGCCATTTCTCAAGAATAGGCTCCAAGCCTTGTACTAAAATACCTAATTGTTGGGCAGTTCAGTGTCCACGTTTGTCCCAACCTGTTTTGTTCTTAATTACTTAATTAATAAAGTCATAAAGTCATAGACTAGCTGTTTTGTTTCGCAAGTTTCTTAGATGAGTCAGCTCCTTATTTTAATTTTACTGTCAGGAAAAAGCTCTGCATCTTCCAGGGAACTGTAAAAAGTGAATTCTGTGACTGTGCAATGGCTAAGAGATAAAACATTCACAGAGAAAGTTAAGCTCTACATTCTTGTTCATGCGCCATAAAATGGAGCCAATACAGTACCAAACTCATAAGCTATAATGAGATTTAAATGAATTGATTCCCTTCTTTTTCAGTTGACACTACAATGACTACATATTATAACTCCGGAATTCCATGAGTTTTCAGGTCATGACAACACACTACTGTGTATAACATGAAATGGTAGACAACCTAATGCCTCCTCAGAGAAACTCACAGTCTAACCTCTGAAGCTTAAGAAAGGGAAATTAAGGCTGCTGCTTCAGTTGAGGTTGCTAATGAGCAGGCCTTATGAGGGAGAGTTTATACTGTCTAAGTAGGCCTTTACAGTGGAATAAAGGGTAAGAGGGGTAGAGAATACATGAAACAGATGAAAATGCAATTTCTTTGTTCATTTGACTGCAATAACAAAGTACATTATATTGGACACCTTCAACTCTGAAATGTTTTATGAGTCTAGGGGGTGAGACGTCTGGTGGTGCTGGTGGATCCAGTGTTCAGTGAGGGTACCTGGTTTGAACATGGCAGTTTTTTTATTGCCTTGTGTAGCTTCTTTTCATAAATATATTAACCCCAATCATGGGAACTCCACCCTCATGGTTTAATTATTTTCCAAACACTTCATTACCACATATGGTCAGAAGAGGGATTTGATTTCTATGTTTGGTTTCAGAGAGCATTCATCCCCACCATAGCTACCAATGCTGCATTTGAAGTTGGGAATGGACACTCAAGGCCTAAGGAATGCTTGTGAAGCATTTGGAAACTGAAAAGTGAAAGGAATAAATTATACCCTGAAACTTCTAATACATTCCTATCAACATCTTGATTTTTGTCTATGAGATGCATGTGGAATGTTCTATGTGTACATAATGTTGTCGATCCCCTTTCCTTTGTAGCTTTTTGTACCCTTCAGACCCTTGTACTTCACTTCCTGTTCTCATGACACATGTGTTCTATTATCCCACCTCTTCTTCCTCAAAACCTATTTTCCTTCATGGTTTCATTTGCAGTTCCATGACCTATACCCACATTCACACCCACATGCACAAACACAGAGAACTAGTCTATGAGAGAGAACATGCAGTATTTGTCCTTGGGAGTCTGAGTCACTTCATTTAACAATTCCCAGATCCATCTCTTTGCCTGTGAATTGTAAGCTTCATTTTCTCTGTGTATGAATAAAATGCTATTGAGTATGTTAGCCACATTTTCATTACGTCTCATATCTTGATGGTTATCTAGGCTGATTTGGTTGCCTTGGTATTGTGATCAGAGCCTTAATAAACATGGATATGCAATGCAAACATCTTTGTGGTAAAATCCTTGAAATATTCCCAGGAATTGTATATCTGAATCAGATGGTAGTTTTATTTTTAATGTTTTTGGAAATGATTTCCACAGTGACAACCACTTCTTTCCCCATATCCTTATCAGCATTTGTTGGTTTTGTTTTCTTGATGATTAACCATTCTGCCTACATTGAGGTCCCAATGTAGTTTAAACTTACATTTCCCTGTTAAGGCTGTTGAATGTTTGGTTTTTTTTTAATTTTTATTGACCTTTTATATTTCTTATTCTAGAACTGTCTGTTAAGTCCAGTAGCCTACTCATAAATTGGAAGTTTTATTCTTTACTGTTTAATTTTTACAGTGTCTTGTGTAGTCGCGATATCAGGCCCTCATCTAAAGTAGAGCTGGCAATGATTTTCTCCCATTGTGTAAGTTAAGCCATCGTGTTTTCAGTGGGGTTTATAGCAGCAACAAAAAAATCGAAACAGATTATAAGTTAAGAAATGTTTAACCTTTATATGTTTGACGTGTTAGAATCAACAAAATCATAATGTATTTCTTTTATATATAAAACTCAACTTCCAGGGCTGGAGGGATGGCTGCTGGTAAAATGTCTGCTGTATAAGCATGATGACCTGAACTCATATCCCTAGCACCTATATGAAAACCTTGTCATGGCGCATATATCTGTAAGTCCAGCACTGGCACAGCCCTGGAGCTTTCTGACCATCCAACCCAGCCAAATAAATTATATTTTTAGGTTCAGTGATATACCCTGTCTCAAAAAATAAGAAACAATTAAGAGAAGATTCTTAACATCAAACTGGCTTCCACATGCGTGTGCGCGCACACACCCACAATCAACTTCCCTTTGAAGAGTACGAATTACACCATGGAGAGAGGGTATGGGCAGTATTGCACTATAGAAAATATATGTTCTGCTATCAATGTGGCCAGGTAAAAAGGAATCTAGACTATCTTTCTCCACTAACTGTGGAGCTTGTATCTGCACATGTGAGTGGGTGTCAGATCCTCCCCACACAGCCCAGGTTCTCGCAGCACCAGGAGAAGGGGTCCCTTTATTCAGGAAAACTGGGGCTAAGTAGCTGGACAGGGCATAGTAACTTTTCTTATCACCAGATACCACTTTCTAACTCTTGTCTTTGACAATCTAGGGTTTGTGTATATTTTCTCTTAACCAATTAAGCTATTATGTCCTTCACATTAAGACCCCAAGTTAAACGACCATACAAAAAAATATTGTATTTAAAGCCATACTCTTCCAGGATACATTTTTTTCCCTCAGCCACACTCTAAGCCACAGTATTTCATGTCCTGTGTCATCAAGTGACTCTATTTTCTGGAAACGAACTGACCCGTGACAGTAAACCTTTCTCCTGAGTTATAAATATTCTAGCTCAAAAATGACTGGCCGTGAGCTGATGGGACGCTGTGGGAGTGAGTCGTCCCTCTTTAGCAGGTGTTCAGAGTGCCAGTGCCAGTGTGAAGGTTTTCCCTCCCCAGCCCCGGAAGCCTCTGCTGGCATCCATTTTCCCAGCTACGGTATGCCCGAGTAATTGATAGAGTTTAGTGAATGCAGGTCTCTCTCTTCACTGTGTTCCTCCCGAGTGCTCCAGCATTATGAGGCAATTTATCTTGCTGTCGTGCAACGGTGCATAGGTTTCTTAAAGGGAGAATTCAGTTCAGAAATAGGCAGTTCTTGGGTTCTCAGCATTCGAAGTCTTAGTGGGACAGTGAGACCAGCCACATAAGCCGGCTCAAGAAAGCCCCCTTCTGTTACTTTTTCCATCTTCCTTCCTTTCCTTTGGACACAGAGCCTACTGCAAAGGGCTGTGGACTCTTCTAAGGATGTTGCCTCCTCCGTGGAAATTACATTCAGCTCTCTAACAAGAAAAATGTCACTGTCCTTAGTGGCTCCTGGGAACCAATCGTGAACTATTTCAGAAAAACCCATTGTGGGGTCAGCAGCCTTGACCCAGAGCGCCCTTGTAGAAAGTGAACACTTGTTTGCCACTTGGAACATGCTTTAAGTGGAAGTCAATTGAACCCCCCTCACAAGGACACAGTTGTTACATATTCTAGTTTAGAAAGTTCCATGGCGGCATACAAAAGGCTCTACGCTACCTCTGCATGCCTACCTCCAACCAATGAGCTTCCATTTCTCCTGGGCATTCAAATATGGTCTCTAATATATGCCCAGTAAAACTGTTGCCGAACAAGGAAGTTAGGCATTTTAATAAGAAAGCCATTTTTTGATAACTTACCAACTAGAATTTATTCTCCACTATCCCTTGTGGTTAGGACATCATGTGTGGATTAATCAGATATTTTGAACCCTTGTTTACTATAGCAATGACACTGTACCCTAGGGTTGATTGATTAACAGACAGTTACTACGAATCCAAGAAGAGCACTATTTCTTTTGCTACCAACTAAGGGATCTTGCAGGTACTTCCTACTCAGAACTGAAAAGACCTGTTTGTGTCTATGGCTGTACAAATCATGCAGATTAGGCAAGTCTGGCTAATAGAAACGGGATTTATCGCTGCATTCAAGCGCTGATTCAAAGAAGCTAACAGTCTCATCTATTTTTATGACTTAAATTAAATATAGTGTAAAATCAGAGGACCTTCCCCTTTCTAAACTGAAACAGCTAAGTAGAAGGAGGAAAGAAAAATATACATGTTTTGATAATGCATTAGTGCGGGAGCTTTTATTATATGAGAGCCTCCTTAAATTTTAAAAAGCTTTGGATGCATTTGCAGTATTCTTAATCCCACTTTACAACTTACAATTTAAAACAGATAACTTAGAAAATATCAAAAAATTGCATCAACAAATGGGGAATCAGGGTGTATGTAAATAAATTATGGCTGTGACACAGGGAGTATTATCATTCTGTGTGGTGTAATCCCATTTAATATCTCTCTCTGACTGCTCTTCCAGAGGTCCTGAGTTCAATTCCCAGCAACCACACAGTGGCTCACAACCATCTGCAATGGTTGAACCATCTCTTCTGTTGTGTCTGAAAATAGCTACAATGTACAGCATACAGCTACACTATACATAAGATAAATAAATAATTCTTAATATCTCTCATACATATACATATATGTACCTATACATATACATATATTTGTATACATACACAAACACACATATAGGAATACATATATAGATACATATGTATAGATACATATATATGTGTGTGTATTTCTGTATATATATGAATATACACATGAATACTATATATACATTTAAGCAAGCTTATAAAAGACCTTTTATAGAATCTTTCCTATGACCTTGTCAAACAACCTTATTTTTATTTATCCCTGCTTCCTGCCACTGCATTTGTTAAAGTTTTCCTGCTCTGTTTTTCCCTCTTTATAGCACCCATGCCCTACTGTCCTCAACTAGAGCATGTATACACACACACACACATACACACAAACACACACACACACTTACACACACACACACACACATACACACAGACACACACTAGGGCACTAGGATCCACAAATAAGAGAGACCATGAAGCCTTTGTCTTTCTGGGTCTGGGTTACTTCACTCCATATAATATTTTCCAGTTCTATACATTTACCTGCAGGTTTTGATTTCACTTTTCTTTACGGCTGAATACATTCCACTGTGAATTTGTACCACATGTTCATCAGCTATACCATCTCGGCATAGACCCCAAGGACTCCATCGCCTACTGCAGAGCTCCCTACTCAGTCATGTTCAATGCCGCTCTAATCACAAGAGCTAGGAGGTGGGAAAACTTAGATGTTCTTTACCTGAGGAATGCATATATTTTAAATACTCATGAAATAGTAAAGCAATTTAGAAGTTTTTCAGGTATGGTTTCAACTCAAGGACGTTCTGCATTGTCCAAAATAAAATTAATTTTGTTTATGGAAACTGCATTCTTTAAGAACACAGATAATCTGTGCTAAATAATGCTGTAGAGTATATGCTGTGTGCTAAGTGCTGAGAGAGGGCCAAGATGTGAAAATATTTTCAATTTACCAACTCATTGCATTTAAATCCACCCCAAGACAGCAATCTGTTGTCTGTTGAACGTGGCCCACAGAATCAACTAAGCAGGGCTCACAAGCCTCACAGAGACTTGTAACAATAACAAACTGGCTCTGAGGCAGAAGGAACACCCATTCAGGACCTGTCCCACATGTGGCCCATGCATATACAGCCATCCAATTAGACAAGATGGATGAAGCAAAGAAGTGCAATCCAACAGGAACCGGATGTAGATCTCTCCTGAGAGACACAGCAAGAATACAGCAAATACAGAGGCGAATGCCAACAGCAAACTGAACTGAGAATGGGACCCCTGTTGAAGGAATCAGAGAAAGGACTTGAAGAGCTTGAAGGGGCTCGAGACCCCATATGAACAACAATGCCAAGCAACCAGAGCTTCCAGGGACTAAGCCACTACCCAAAGACTATACATGGAGTGACCCTGGACTCTGACCTCATAGGTAGCAATGAATATCCTAGTAAGAGCACCAGTGGAAGGGGAAGCCCTGGGTCCTGCTAAGACTGAACCCCCAGTGAACGTGATTGTTGGGGGGAAGGCGGTAATAGGGGGAGGATGGGGAGGGGAACACCCATATAGAGGGGGAGGGGGAGGGGTTAGGGGGATGTTTGCCCGGAAACCGGGAAAGGGAATAACATTCAAAATGTAAATAAGAAATACTCAAGTTAATAAAAATAAATAAATAAATAAATAAATAAATAACTGGCTCTGAATGCCACCTCATCTGAATCTCTCTCCTTTTTTTTTCTTCCATTTTTATTAAATTGGGTATTTCTTATTTACATTTCAAATGTTATTCCCTTTCCCGGTTTCCTGTCCATCAGCCCCCTAGTCCCTCCTTCTCCCCTTCTATATAAGTGTTCCCCTCCCCATCCACCCCCATTACCACCCCCCCAACAATCCCCTATACTGGGGGTCCAGCTTTTGTAGGACCCAGGGCTTCCCCTTCCACTGGTGCTCTTACTAGGATATTCATTGCTACCTATGAGATTGGAGTCCAGGGTCAGTCCATGTATAGTCTTTGGGCAGTGACTTAGTCCCTGGAAGCTCTGGTTGCTTGGCATTGTTGTACATATGGGGTCACAAGCCCCTTCAGCTCTTTCAGTCCTTTCTTTAATTCCTCCAATGGGATCCCATTCTCAGTTCAGTGGTTTGCTGCTGGCATTTGCCTCTGTATTTGCCATATTCTGGCTGTGTCTCTCAGGAGCGATCTACATCCAGTTCCTGTCAGCCTGCACTTCTTTGCTTCATCCATCTTATCTAGTTTTGGTGGCTGTATATGTATGGGCCACATGTGGGGCAGGCTCTGAATGGCCGTTCCTTCAGTCTCAGTCCTCCTGGAGGACAGTCCAGGAGGTCTTAGCCATACACAGAAATCTACAAGCAGCTAAGGAAAGCTGAGAGTGAGAGAAATAATTTCCTCTAGGGAAGAGCACAGCAGTTGCTTATCCAGTCCCAAATAATCAGCCCTGAAATTCAATGTGCGCATGTGCACGTATGTATGTCTCTGTGTGTGTAGCATTATGGATACTAAGCAGGTTATATTTATGTATTTAGTAATATGTAATGATATAATATAAGAGAGGTAGATATTGATATAGATACACATAAACAATTAGAGAAAAAGAAATCAAGAATTTGAGAGCAAAGCGGTACATGAGATGTAGGGTTTGGAGGGGTGAAAGAGAAGGGGAATAGGATATAATTGTGTGTGTTTGTGTGTGTGTGTGTGCGCACGCGCGCACGTGCGTGCGTGTGTGTGTGTGTGTGTGTGTGTGTGTGTGTGTGTGTGTGTGTATGTGCGTGTGACTAGACTAGATAGTGTCAGTGTGTGCCACTCATGGTAAGGAGTTTCAAGAAATGACTAGACACTGGAGGTGGGAGCACAATGTTATTTTTCCAATGATTTAAAGTCAATATACACGCTGGTATTTCCCATGTTATCCTAATCCTTCATCTGGCTGCTGTCATCGCTCATCAATGCCAGCACTGAATTGTCATCCTGCGGTGTGATGCTTCCTTCTGGCCTATTTACAATGGAAGCCTTCCTGCAAAGGTGCACAGAATTTCAATTTCTCAGTATTCTCTCACAGCTAAATCTGCCTTAACTTACCTCAGATGGGTAGGCTCACTCTAAAGTAGAGGCTCGGAGTTTCTCTGCTGCAGAGTTCAAGGTCTGCTTACCGGGGTGGGGGTGGGGGTGAGGGGTGGACAGGAAATGGAAATGAGATTTGCTGCTCTCAAAGTCAAGAATTTGAAACGTCTAACAAACATTAGAAACATTTTTTAAATAAAATGCATAACCTTTTTCCTTTTGTCTTTCCGTCTTTAAGCTGCCTGCCTTGTCCTTGGCTGTATGATTTTCCCTGATGGCTGGGATTCAGACGAAGTAAAACGGATGTGCGGAGAGAAGACAGACAAGTACACTCTTGGGGCCTGCTCGGTCCGCTGGGCATACATCCTGGCTATCATCGGAATATTGGATGCCCTGATCCTCTCATTTCTAGCATTCGTGCTTGGGAACCGACAAGACAGCTTGATGGCAGAGGAACTAAAGGCAGAAAACAAAGGTAGGAGCTCCTACTGGATGACGCGAGCGCAAAGTACACCCCAAAACAGAATAAAGCAGAAGCCCTCTCACTCCTGCCCTGCAAGTCCTTTCTCCTGCATTCACGTGTGCATGTTGGTTGATGCTCTCGATTCTAAGACTTCCCCAAATTCAAGACGTTTGCAAGCCGAAAGTATAGCATTACAATTTCCCATCTTTCTAAGCCCCCTTATCTTCCTGGAACTCTCAAAGTCCTTTGTGACTGTTTAAGTATTTTTCCTTCTCTAAGGCCTTAACTGTGAGGAGTTAAGGACTAAGAGGCGACATTGGGGCAGGGGTGTCTATTGGATTGAATGGAGTATGCTTCCCCCCTGTGGATTCGGCTCACAACCGCGTGATTCAAACTCATCTGGGAGGGGGGATTCCCACCCCAAGTAGCTTTGGATACTCTAGTAGCTGCCCAGTTGAACTTTTCAATGTGTTATATGGGTAACCAACTCCTCAGATTTCCTTTCAAAAGAAAAATCGTCTCCTGAAATACAAGGAAACTTCGAGAAAGAACAGGACAATGACTGGTGATTAATACCTAAGTATATTAGAGTAGGTGACTAAGAATTAGTTCGTCATCGTTCAAGGTGAATCTTGTAATTTTTCTTCCATACTCCTAAATCTGTTCTTTAGGGTAGAATTTTAATGCCAAGAACTTACTATAGCCTTGGATTTATGTGATGAGTTTAATCTTTATATTATGGGGTTGGGAATTTCTTGGTAGCAGTGATGGTGGTTGATTTTTGAGACAGTGTCTTCTTCTATAGCCCAGATTGACCTCAAACTCTTGAGCCTCCTCTTCTGATATAGTCTCCTGAGTCCTCAAACTGCAGACATTACCCACCATGCCTGGACCTTCGTGTTATCATCAATCTTTATGAATTATTGCCTTTTTCTCCAAGTAGGTGCTAATTTTAAGCATGCCTTAGTATTTCTAACAGGCCTCTGAGGTAAATACTCATACTATCCTGGAATCACTCCATTTGTTTACATCTCCTGTAATGGCCACAGAGCCAGCTTCCCAGGCAGCCATCTTTGCTCATGCTTGTAAAACAAAGGTACATGGAGTGGCCAAGAGGACAGAAGACACCCAGGAGCTTTCACTCCCTGACTGGTAGATACAGCATGCATTAGTTTAGTTAATCCCGTCAAGAATGTTCCAAGCACAAAAATAACTTTCACAGGGAATGCTGCTGAAACATCCAAAACACAAAACTGCCTTTTCTCTCGGGGTTGACATTTCCAGAGTTAAAAAACACCCAACATAAAGATAATAGTTATAGTTTTGTTTATCTTGCAAATTTAGTACTTTTGTGCACTCATTAATCTATTTTTATAAACTTAATTATTTTAAAAAAGAACTTTGCAAAAAAATAAAAACATTACACACCCAAAGTAGCCAGACCCAAAGTCTATAAAACTTCCTGAACTCATATATATAGTTAGAATTAGCACTCTAGAAGCTGTGAAGCTTTGAATTAGATTTTACAATTTTAGTATTGAATATATGTTATATATTTATCTACCACTGAAAAAACCATGACAAAATTAATACTAGAAAAAAAGCTTTATATTATTTTTCATAACTTGCATCCACTACCTGTCTTCAGTACTTCCAAATTCCCGTTTTTAGCTTGACTTATATCTTTTGTTTCAAATGTACATATATTAGTCATGCACTCATTAATTAAATGCTCTGTTTGGAGCTCTCATCTGTCTCTGTGGCCTGTTGAATATACTCTGTTTTCTGTCTTCTTCCCTTCGTATTAAATGGTGAGGATTGTTCAAATTTGCCTAATTACCTTTCTGCAGGTAATCACAGAGTACTTTGTTCTGTACACATGCAAATCCTTGCAGCCTCTGGGACAGCCAGTGATGGGACAAAATGTTACTTCTTCCCTTTACTGTTCAAAGTTAAACTAAAAACTTCTCAGATCTTCTTTGACCACACCTACAAGAGAATTCAGAAAGATACAGTTGAAGTCATAGCAGGTCATCTGCCACAGATCAGAGTAAACCAAGGAAGCCCAGAAAGCATCAGACTGTGTGGTGAAACATTTCAGTTTCCCAGTCCACCCTTCTTAGTCTGAGACTCTGAGAATCCAAGCAGCTTTGCTCTGTACACTTGCTGGCCCTTGTGTTGTATAAATCTAGATAGTCTCTATAAATCAGGTCAAGATTTCTAAGCTTTGTATGAAATTTAACCAAACCTACATATTTCTGAAAAACAAACCAAGATTTACTGTTGTTCTAAAAAGCAGCCTTCATTGTTTGGTATTACTTAATAACTTGTTCAAGGCGGAAACTTCTGAACTCAGATTATCTGAGGCCAATCAATGATTCATATGTGATATGCATGTGCCTAATTTGCAATTATGAAACTGATTACTCATTAATAGATATCCGTGCAGTTGCATGGGTGTGTTAATATTGATGTTGAGTCATTAAAACATTTTCCAGTATTAATTTTTACTATTAAAACTACCAAGGTGTCTCTTGGGACACAAATGTTTGTTTGGGTTCCACGGTAAGACATTGATAAGGTGACAAATGTAACCCTGGCTCAGTATTTTAAAACTTATTCCAGGGTATTTGCTGGTGCTAAGGATCCAGCCATGGCTCAAAAGAGTAAAAAGTTCATACATTCCTGTATTAATATCACTGCACATTATAACCTCTACAATCTTTCAGCCTTTTAACCCACCG
This sequence comes from Rattus norvegicus, assembly GCF_021556685.1. NCBI lineage: Eukaryota > Metazoa > Chordata > Mammalia > Rodentia > Muridae > Rattus > Rattus norvegicus. Next base: position 12,885,749 of record NC_141537.1, on the reverse strand, counting down.
GTCATATCAACAGGCATCTTAGAAGTAGCAGATGCATAGCCAGGAACAACATATGATCATGACATAAGACAGCCCACTAAGGACCATATCTTGTTTGAGAGCTACTGCAATTAACTCCACAACACCCTTAACTCCACGACACACCCCTGCTTTACATCGAAGATCCATCATATAAATCCAGGTTCTCTATGTATCATTACAGCAAGGATGCTGCTTAGACCCATGCATCTTTCTTAGCAGCCCGCCCCCCAGTGGGATAAAACAAAATCACTGCTATATCAATTGAAGAATCTATTGTTATTAGAACCGTACTCTACTCATGGGATCTCAAGACACGGGGGAATGTGAAATGCTAATTAATCATAAATTAATCATCACCAAGATGCTATTCCGTGAGAAAACAAGGAGGGGTATGTAACTAAAAGTCCCCACCGCAGCCAACTCCAGCCGTCTCCCAAGAGTCATCTCCAGAGCATTCGCCCCAGGCCCCCTTCAGCTCATCCTCTAGTATTTCTTGAGGCTCTTCTTTCCCAAGAGCACAAACATCACGTGAAAGATACCTCACCTGAAACAGATCGTAATTTCGGAATGGAAAAAAAAATGAAAGTAGAGGCATGTTCATGTACCCTCAGCCGTAAAGAAGTAGCCACCTTTCTGTTCTCTGCTTTGGCCTGAAGTCAGGAGCAGTGTTGGTTCTGCAGAAGATCCAAGCGCTCTCACAGAGGGCCCCACGGTGGAGCTCGGTGGGT